>NC_049198.1:78279465-78381965 GCF_009769625.2 Cygnus olor | reverse complement strand
TGTCAGTCTCCATCTTTCTGGATCTAAAAAAGGACCGTCACCCACTGTTGAGCTTTGAACTTATTCATATGATTTAGTCCCTTCTAAAATTTCATTTTCAGAAAGTGCCAAAAATTAATACTTAAAATAGCATGCAGGGATGTCTTAGTTTTTATTCGCACTAGAACAAGCCAATCTAATAATCAAGGTCACCACTCTTGAGCTTCTATGTGACATGTGGTATAACTAAATATATGTACTTATTTGCATCAATTTTCGTTGCAAGCCAATTGAATTTGCAAATCACTTCCATCTGCATACTTACATAATTTGACAACTTTGCCCATCCTCAACTAACTTATTTTCAACTTGCCTGAACAACTCAGAAACAGTAAATAATTGTTATTTATACTACATTGATACATAGGTAATACTGAATCAAATCTGCAACTGAGCCTGGGACACCATTGAAACAGGAAGTGGAAAATTACCTACTGTGAGTATTTTCAACCAAAAAGAGCTTAAACAAGAAAGAAAGAACAGAAATGAAACATCACATCTAAGTAGTGACTTGCCTAATGTTCATCAGATTAATAGCCCAGATTAGCATCTCATAATGTCTCTCAACTGGTGAACTTTTTTGTCCTTAACTTTTGCATTAAACTTTCCTCAGTTCTTTTTGTGCAGTTTCATTTTAACTTTTCAAAATATCATTTGACAAATTTTGAGGATCCAAACGTTTTTTCCACAGACACGTTTGTTAAATTAATTTCTAATTCAAAATGTCATGCTTTTTCACTTCATGCATTCAAAATGTCATATACAAGTGCCATGGCAGCAGACTATGGAAATCTTGGCTTGTGGAGGGAAGACGGGAAGAAATACAGTAACAGATGCTCACACATATTTATAGACTATTGTACAGAGAGACAGACACACAGCAGGTAAGGCTAGGACAGAAAGGGATGAAGTTTTCTCTGGAGCCCCTCTGTGCTAATTTTAAAAACACTTAAATATTTCTGCCTAGAAGATGACTTTAGCCCTAATTGGGTTAAATTCCTGGCTGGAAATTTCCAGTCGGACAGTCAGTGTTGCTACAACTTCCTAATAAGAAATCTGCTGCCTCCGAACTGAGCAGCTCGCCCTGGTGCAAGGCACAGTCTGCTTCACTGGTTCCTGTGCCAGATTTGCTGGTGGGCAGAGACACAGTATTGGCAAAGGAAATATGGTCCAGTTTTAGTGATTACTCCCAACAGAGCTCCAGGCCATTTCTTCCGTTTCTCTGGTGCTCTTCCAGCTGCTTTTCATAGCTCTTAGGGCACTTGGGAACTCTCGGAGGGTTGTCTTTCCTTCATCCCCTCTGTGCTCATCCACACCTCTCCAGCCTCAAAAGCCAGCCCTTCTCAACAGGTACAGAAGTAGCCTTTGGATGATGCTGGCTGGCAGCACTAAAACATGTGGCAGTCCTAGGACTGGTCTGCACTGCACTCCACCAACCTTTAACTGATGCTACTTCTGTCACCAGCATCTTCAGGTGTGTCTTCAGGACTGAGCCTTTCTCTTCCTTCTTGTCCTACAAAGAGGGTTCAAAGAGCATTTAGACACTTTCTTAATACTGCTTTTTAATTGAAACCATCACAGGTATCAGAGAAAGATTGCATTAAATTTTTAAGGAAATGATAATCTTTAATAAAATATAAATTAATAAAAAATAGTGTGCAGCATTTAAATGCCTGAGAATCCACTGTCTGAGTGGTTTCAGTAGCCATTATTAATATATTTATTTTTAAATATTCTCCTTGATCTAGAAGTGAAGTGTAAAAGGTTTACTTCTCTTAAGGTGACTAAGGATTTTAAAGGAATTATTCTGGGGCCTGGAAATATATGATTTTGTAAGCTGACAGAACATTGTTAGAAATTTCCTTTTCAATATTGTTTATTTCAACAGTCATTTTTTCAACCAGCAACAAGAAGTCAACAATTCAGAACCTGAGGTAGCTTTTCAGTCTGTTTTATCACAGTCTTGAGTGAAAATAGGATTTAGCACCCTTCCCCTTAAATGCAACTTCATGGTGGCAGAGAACAGTAATGCACACAGACAAAAAGTGACAACCTTCCTCACCTTAGGGCACTGTAAGACAGTATTTCACAAGATACAGAAAGATGAGAGAAAAGGTCATTTTTTGCTGCCCTTTCTTATTGTTGTTATTATTATTATCTTTTCTAGTTTTTAAATCCATCCAGAAAGCAAGGGAAGTCTCACAAAAGAGGTCATGTACATGAAGGAGGAGAAAGAAAATATCCTTCTTTTGCATGCTGCTCCAATCATTTTCATTATGTTAGAGTTCAGACATTAACAAAACCACTACTCTGTAAAATAGATTGATACTGATACTAAACCACTTAACATTAAAGGTATAGTGGCTCCTAGTAAATAATAGATCCATCCATTTCCATAGCTGTGATTTCTGTGTGACTGCTTACGGCAATTCACAGTATAACTGGTGATAAGAGCTTACAGAATGAACTCTAACACTAACAGCAAGCAGAAAAATCAAGTCCCAATGATCATATTTTTTCCTGAAATCTTCAAGATGGATGTCTAGCATTTATGTTACTTTTTATATTATACATGTATTCATTATAATTCCAGATTTCTGTAGCATCACAAGAGAAAAGTGCACTATGATGGGGACATAAAAGTAAATAGGCAGAATTTTCCTGGGCTCCTGAGCTGTGTGTCTTTTCCGGTTTTCACGTGCTTCTCCCTATCTGTTGTATGTCAACCTTCTTGATCGTGTCCCAGCCACAAGAAAAGTACCAGTTTAAATTAAAACCAACTGAGGAATTATCTCAAGACTGGTTCTAAAAACAAACTGCTATTTAAGTCCATCTGCTATTAGGACAGTATATTATATATACATGACATGTACGCATACACATCTACCAACATATATCCGTACTCATGCACACATAATTTATGCATGCGAACACATACTTGCATTTAGCTAAAAATCTCACAAGGTAGAAAAAAAATTAGGCAAATAATAAGAGGAAGAGGAAGAGTGCTTGGAACATTGAAGTGCTTAGGCTGATGAACCCTAGACACAAAGTCACATTCAAGCTATACCACTGCAAGGCCATGCAAGGGCTTTCTTCTGCTTGTCAGTTCACAAAGGGTATCACTTTGTACACCCTTCAGATACTACAAAGGATCTCTTTGCAGCCTTGGCCTGGACTATCATATTTTGGAAGTGACTACGGGGTACAGAAGTCAACCGCAGATGTGAGACGCCAACCCAAACACAGAATTTAAATCAGCACTTGTCTTGCAGAAAAAGAAGCAAAGGGCCATGTTGGGAGTTTGAACATGGCCCAGTGACTAACACAAAGGAGCTGAGAGTTTTGTGAGACATATTCTATTTTTAATTCCAGATTTCTTCCAATTTATTTCAATTGGAGCCTCCCAGTGCATCATTGAAAATCATATCAATATCTGGGAGGAAAACAGAGGATGAGAGAATGATTTTGCCTTTTCATACCAAATGCTACAAGAGCAAAGGCACAGGAATAAATGATCAAGAAAGAAAGGAGGGTGGGGAGAACAAATACAAAATGGAAACACGATGCATACCTTTGTGGTGAGATGGTTCTGAAGTTTACAGCAAAATCTGCTCCTTGTGGTTTACTGAACTCTGATTATTTTTCTTGAAGGATTAGTAGCAATTATCATTAAGGTTCAAGCATTTAACTGTGACTGCTGCAATAAATCTTATTAAAATAACTGAAACATACTTTTTTTGCATGTGGCAACCTGTCTCTGAATCACAACCATCTGTACATAGTTATTGCCTGGTGCACACAGATGGCAGTAAAACAACTATAAAGCCATACCATTCTTTAATCATAACTTCTAACACAACTAAACAAAGTGAAATTTCAGTCAGACCATTAGCATTTGAAAGGCTATATGATCACTGTAATTAACAAATACACTAGAATCCTGTTATAAAATGTTTTATTGTTTTCTGGTCGAAAAAATAATAACACTTGCACTGGGCAACAGCTTGTTTTAATCTTTGACAGCTCATTTGAAGAAATCATATGTTAACAATAGAATCACAGTCTTAAAGTTTTTATACTGCATAGTTCCTTTACAGATTTAAAATGACAGTGAAAGGTAGTAGAATAATTTATTCCTTCTTGCTTAAGGCACAGAATCATGAATGCTCCAGGTCAGTAACTGCAGGGCTACACTAAACCCCTGTCACTCCAAATCAGTTACAAGTGAGCATCTGTACTCTCTGCTTAGCCTTCAAGAAAAAAAAAAAAAAAAAAAATCCACATTACTCACAAATGCTGGGCCTCTGAACATGAACAGCTCTAAATGAAGACAACAAGCAGCTTCCTGAATGTCTTTTTTTCTAAGTAATACCACATATTGACCTGCTAGATCATCTTATTAGATAGAAGGTACATGCTTATTTCTGCTTCAAATGCCTGACCCTGTGCTGTAATTTTTGGTTAAAGAAGAAATGGGAATTTATAGTAATGACTACCAACTGATTCAGGAGCTTTAAAGTGCACTCACTAGACAGGTTTTGAGATCTGCAAGACTACTACCAAGAATAAGCCCTCCCACAGGTACATTTCACCAGAATATGCCTCCATTCTGCCTAAAAGGCTCCCTGTGTGAAGTGCTGTTCTTTCTTCATCTGCTATTTACTTACAAAGAAGCTATGGGCACAAAACATCTTCCAAGTTCAACACCTCGCTTTTAACTGAAGCAGCAGGGAGGAGGACAGGGAATCACAAGCAGCTGAGTTGTCAAGGCTTAAAAATTTACCATTTATCATCTGACCTGGATTAGCTAATAACATGGACACTTTTTGTAATGCCTCATTATAAAAGCAAGAGCAATGAAAAAGCTCTTCTATACGAAACAAGCCAGAAGCATGAGTTCAGATTGTTCAGATGAGTTCAGATGAGTTCAGCTACATGGTTCAGATGAGGAGAGGTAGCTTGTCAAGCTGTGGTGGCTTGCTCCGGATCCATTTCAGAAAGCAGACGCATTTTACAGCATTCTCTGGTTAGCTCAATCTTTGTAAGGATAGCTCTCAGAGAAATCAAAAAGGAACTGAAGAAGGCAGCCTGTCCCTGCATTAAGGCTGCTTGTACTATGTTTTGAGACTGTCAAAGCACCAGATGAAAATGAACAAATTTAGATTTAAAATACTTGAATAGACTGTCTTGGTATTTAAATCGATGATTTGGTCTTTTATAGTTAAAGTACAGATCAGCTACAGAAGTATTTCACAAAATATACAAAAGAATTTTCATTATGAAATTATTCACTGATGTTTACAAGACTGGTCTTTTAAAAGCACCTTGTTCTTGCCCAGTATTAAAAATGCACGTGTTTATCTCAATCCTTTGTCAGTTCTGAGTACAAATAATATGAGACAGATGTGGTGCATGTATATGTATCTTGCAAAGTATAATAGCAATTCCTTGGTGGGTTTAGGGTAAGCAATTGCCCTCCCTGGGGCATATTTGATCTGTTTGAGATTCTTTGCTGCCAGCTACACAGCTTGCTACCTGTCAGGAACTGGAATTGGCAGAAAACAGCTGGTAGAAATCAATGGATGTGCCAGTTCTGGTTCACCCAGCAGAGATACTATGGAATAGTGCCGTTAACTCTGATAGGAATTAGGCAGCATAAACACATTTTATTTGCACATAGCATTAGTGCCTTCTCAGCTGGGGAAAATTAAGGTTCAAATGATTTTAGGTAATTATTACATTTTAAAACCTTCAATTCACACAAGTTATACAACAAATCATTTGTAAAAGAGGAAAAACATACACTAAAAATTCAGATGCGGTTCTGCAACAAGATACATCAGCCATGTTATTGGATGTGTTGTTCCTGGCCACAAGAAAGAAGAAGAGCTCAGGGCAGTTATTCAAGGACAACATCCTCCAAGTGCAAGAAAGGTCCAACCCAATACTCCAGACAACAAGTAGTTATATAAGAGATGATCTTGGCATGTTAAATGCACCAAGAACTTCTGATGGTACATTGACAGTAAAGTGATGAACAAGGAAAATGCCAGACCATTGCTGAAGAGAGTGGTTGGTTTCTAAGAGCAGACACATACAAGGCTGAGGTACTTAATGCCTTCTTTTTCTAATTTATCACCAGCAAGGCTGTAGACCACCAGGGTCTCCTGAGCCTGAGGTATTCTTAGAGGAAGGGATCAAGGAGAAAAATGAAGTGCAGTGGATGAAGATTGAGATTATTGAAGAGAACATGATCCATAGAAGCCCATAGGACTAGAAGGAATGCCTCCAAGACAGAGTTGAGACAAATGCTTAATGTCCTGGCAAGGCCATTATCTTTGAAATGTGACACAGGTCAGGAGAGATCAATGACTAGTGGAGTCAGGTTACTGTTGCACTTGTCTTCAAAAAAGGGCTAAAAAGATGAAATTTCAGGTCAGTCAGCCTCAACCAGTCAGGAAGATTACTGAACATATCGCCCTGGGACACATTTGTGGACTTGCTTGTGAGAAGAAGGTGACTGGGAACAATCAGCATGCATTTACTAAAAATAAGTCATGATAGACCAACCTGATTGCCTTTTATGATAAAACAACTGAATCTGTGGACCAGGAGAACAGTAAATATCACTCATATCAGCTTTAGAAAGGCTTTCAACACTGTCTCCTACAATATTCTTGTGTTCAAAATGATGATGTTATGGTCTAACATAACTAAATGGTTGTATGATCACGCTCAGAGAGTAGTCATTAATGGGCTATATGAGGACAGACTGAGTGAACTGGGCTTCTTTATTCGGGAGGAGGGTGTGGGCTTAGAGGGGCCTAATAGCAGCATTCCAGCACCTTCAAGGGGATGGAACAGCCCAGGGTGGGAGGATGGCTGACCACAGGTACAAAAACTGAAGCAAGAGAGGTTCCAACTGGATATAAGGAAATACTTTTCACCAGGAGGACATTCAAGCAGCAAAATAGTTATCCCAAAGGTGTTGTGCAGTTTCCTTTCTTGGAAATTTTCAAGACCTGGCTGGATAAAGCCCCTAATAACTTTGACCTTAAAGCCGATTTTCTGAGTGGGAGGTTGGACTAGATGACTTGATCCCTTCCAATCCATAAATTATCCTACAAACCTCTAAGAAAATAAACAACTGTTGATGATGTTGGAATTCTACCACCTCATAGTTATAAATAAAGAATAGGACTAAAATACTTTCACAATGTATCTAAGCGGACAAGAAGGAAGGACGGAAGGAAGGAAGGGAGGAAGGACGAAAGGACAGAAGGAAGGACGGAAGGAAGGATGGAAGGACGGAAGGAAGGACGGAAGGAAGGACGGACGGAAGGAAGGACAGAAGGAAGGATGGAAGGATGGAAGGACGGAAGGAAGGACGGAAGGACGGAAGGACGGGCGGAAGGAAGGACGGAAGGACGGAAGGAAGGACGGACGGACGGAAGGAAGGAAGGAAGGAAGGAAGGAAGGAAGGATGGAAGGAAAGAAGGAAGGAAGACCGCCTCCTAATCTGTTTCTCTATTCAGATATAGAATACATATACATATTACTATATTAAAGCCTTCTGCTATTAGATTTTGTGCTTACAATTTGGCTTAGCATCACAGCGTAACCCAGCTTTAAAAAGAGAAGAAACAATACCTGGAGACAGAGGGAAAATCAATTCTACAATGCTTCAGTTTGTGTAATTCTCTTCCATATCAAATGTAAACACACTGCATAAGTCCCACACTTATGTACAATAGAGCTAAAAATGTCATTATCACAAGATATGATAAGAAAAACAACATCTGCACACTGAAGGAGGGAAAAAATACTACTTTAAAAGGAAAAATAAAAAGAGAGGAGGTTGTATCAGAGGTTTGTGGGTTTTTCTGAGGAAACACCTCAACGGGGAATATTTGAAGTTAAATGTATTTTAATATTTATACTGCAGAAATTACAGGTTAAACCAAACCCAGTTGGGCAAAACAAAAGCTAGAGTGGAGAAACCAGGCAATAGGAGAGGACTTGGAGACATCCCAACTGAGTTTGGAAGTTAAGCACAAGGCTTTGTTAATACTTTGTGAGTGTGCAATGAACTCTCACTGGCTGTCTTTCAAATCTGAACAGACAGTGCTGACCTGATGCTAGTTATACTATTCCTGTCACAGCTCTGGCTGAATGAGTACTGCTTCAAATCCCCAAAAGAGAATCCCACTAAAGAACATTAATGTGAAAAAAGGCACCAAACAGCTATCTGAACAGGCTTTTCTTCAGCACATAAACAGATACACACACACACACACACACAAATCCTCCAAATAAAATTATGAAGGATTGAAGCTTTTGTAAATGCAACATAGAAATATCTCCTACTGAAAATGAAAATGACAGCAGCAATTTACAGTGAAATACCACTCGTGCAGGACCTCCAGAGCTGAAAGCTTGATTGCCTGTTTCCAACAAAAGCACCAGGGTTTAAGGAATGAACTGTGATGGGATTCCTCTGGCTGCGAGTGTAGCCTGCTGCTTATTCTGCAGAGCCTATAAGTTTTGCCTCATATATGAAGAATGTGAGGCAGCTGCAGCCTAACTGACCAGCATGCAAATACAGAGTGAGTATAAACAATAAATGCACAGATCTCAGTAGCTTTCAGCCTGTGTAGTTAACACTTCATTTTTGTAGTTGAACATTACTGAAACAATACTCAGCAGACATCTGGGAGATAGAGTGCCCACTCTCTTAAAATGGAGCCCGAATAACTAGACTTTCCTGGTTTGACATCAAATAATTTGGTCCGGAGAGCACATTAAGAGCTTGGTATTCCAACCAGAACTTTGTAAAATTTAGAAAGAGTTTTGAGATCTAATATCATGTCAGAGAGAGATTTTCAGTCCAAGCACTTTACCAGCTGCCTTTTTCACGGTTCATGGATGGATGAGCAGGTCTCTGTTTATGTCCTTTAAGAAAACGAAGCTTTCAAAGTCTCTAGATCTATACACCACTATTTTCAAAATACTGTTTAGAAACAAGGAAAAACAAACAAACAACAAAAAAAAATAACCCACAATACAAACTATGTGTAATTGCATGTTGTGGTTTGTATGTTTGTTTTCTCCTGGGCTTCAAACATCACTGAAATGCAGTCCTAACCGGAGGATGGAGCACAGCATCTTCTCAATTAGGCATGATAATATAACAATAGGAACCAGGAGACTTAGCTGGATTAAAAGAAAACAGATTTTTTTCTAAGGAATGTAAGTGAAACCAGTAGGAGTAACCTGACAAAAAGTAATTCCCTATGATATATAGGCGGTAGTAATAGTCCCTACAGCCTCCAAATCTATAAAATGATAAAAAGTTATATCTAGCTGAAAACAAAATTTTGATTTAGTAATACAGAAGACCAAGATTTCCACTTATATTTTGGTAATGTGAATCACTGAAAATCCAGCAGTATTTGTGATCAGACTGCTATATTCTCTGTTTTCATCCAAAGTGTACTACATTTAATACTAAAGTGCCTCCCAGTCACCATGCCAACGCTTCTCTGCTTTTACATCCTTTGATACCTGCTATTCTATCATGACCTCCACAATCAGTCCAGCTTAATTATGCTTCTGTCCTTCCATGCCTTCTTTTAAAAAGATTCTTATCTCTTTATGGTACTACCCATCACACTTTTTTTCCTTCCTCTATTAACAAAACTTTTGTCTACAAACAATAGCTCCAATTAAAGTGAAAAGCTCATACTACTCAAAAAAACGGTTTTGCGGATGTGTCTGATAGCTTCTAAGGTAACCATGCAATCTCACAGGCCTTCCTTTGTCTCCTTATCCCCTCCTGTCTCCTCATCAGCACATTACCTTCCATAGCTATTATTTTCTCTCAGTATTGTAGGAATTCATGTGCAACAAATCTAGTTTAAGTTTGGTGAAATGCCACTCTTATCATTTGAAATCATTCGAAGTCACCAGAGCTATGCTGATTTACTCTTGTTGAAGATCTGGCCCTAAAATACATTGTGGATGCCTCTTCTTGGTTCAGGCAAACAGGTAAATACATAGAAGGAAATCTTGTAGTACAGTATTTACTTTTCCCAGTGTGATGAGGCACATCTTTGCTGAGATCTTAGCTTCTGAAGCAAGGCACAAGTGGAAGAGGACATTCATTTGCTGAAGAATAAAACTGAAACACACACAGCACAACCCTGTATTTCACCAATTCTGGAATGAATTGGTGGCAAGAACTAGAAAAAAGATCAGTAACTTTATATGCCAAAGTTATTAGCCTTTTTGAAAAAGAAAAAGAAAGAAAAAGAAAAAGGAAAAAGAAAAGGAAAAAGAAAAAGAAAAAGAAAAAGAAAAAGAAAAAGAAAAAGAAAAAGAAAAAGAAAAAGAAAAAGAAAAAGAAAAAGAAAAAGAAAAAGAAAAAGAAAAAGAAAAAGAAAAAGAAAAGGGAAAAGAAAAGGGAAAGGTATGCAGAAAAAGGGTTTTCTTTCTATTAGCTCATGAAGTCAGCAATGTGTGTCTGCAAAGTGAACTGCTAGGGAAGCCATCTGTGAACTCTCTGCTAATAAATATATGTATTTCAGGAACATTCTTATCTTGGAAACAGAAGGCAAATTTCTTCCATATTAAGTTTTATGCTTTTCTGCAGAATTCTTTCTAACATTAAAAAGAATTTAGATATTTTGTCTCGTGCAGAATTATCACAACTCAAACCTTCCAGGAATCATGTAATCTGTTCTCTGTGAGAAATCAGCTCCTCTGTACAAGGAATTCTTTTCTTTTTGCTATATTCTGCCCACTTTGGATTACCATCAAAACCATTTGAATGTCAGGCATTTGGAGTTTGTGCACCTTCCTTTCCCCCCCTCCACACTTTTTGACTCCTACTTCTGCTGAGTCTAACCCTTTCCATGCTGGCATGGAGACCAAAGTCCTGTAGTCTTTGGATGACTAGCAGCCTCTCAGCACCAAAGATACTTTTACTTTTGCCATAAGAACAGCAGCCGTTCCTAAAACAGCACCTCTAATATTCTTTGCTTAATCCATATTGATAGGAGCTTGCTGGGCATTTCATGCATGCCATGCCAAGTGAACAATTGTTGTGGAGTTCTCCACCAAGAGGAAAAAAGTGTTGAATTGCTGCTAAACACTGGAAGTCACAACACGGAGAAATTGTTCCAGGCTGCACTTCCCAGTTACTCCAGGAACAGAGCACTGTGACAGCCAGCCTTTAAGTACAAAACTTCTTCAGATATCTTCAGTAAGATCTTCCCTATGTTATGATTGCTTCAGAGATAGTAAAACAGAACAATCATTTTCAGAAACCATTCAGAAAGAGGAAAAAAATCCTGAGGTGGCCATCCTGCCATATCTTTATCCCCTAGGCCCTCTAAGAAGTGATTACAAGCAGAAGAGAGGAGACAGACGCAGGAGGGGTTCTGTTGTACACCTGCCCATTTCTCTTGTACACCTGCCCATTCCTTTATTTATTTATTTTTAATTCATATTCTTTTATTGAAGTTCTATAATGTATTCCAAGCACGCATGTTTTTGAGTAACCATCCCACCACAAAGCATTCATCTTCATAGTTTACCAGCTGTTGCATCACATGTTCAAAGCCATTAACCTGAAACCTGCAGAATTTACCCTTTATTGTTATTATTATTATTTAAGCATTGAAACAATGAAATCACTCTGTAGTACCTTAAATTATGACAACTACAAGGAGCAATAGCAGCACCATCCTCCCCCTTCTTCTACCCACACTGTCATACCCTTGCAGGAGGGTGAACAGGTTTAATGAAATTACTAAGCAGTCCGGGCTTTAAAATTTTTATCTAAATGTTATGGAGCATAACAGCATTTCTTGATTGAAGGAAGGTTCATGAAGAATTAACTGGGTTTCTAAGTATGAAGCAGACTAGAACTTGCAGCCTTCGGGACTCTTTGGACAGATGCTCCCCTCGAAGGCAGCCAGCTCTGAAGCCAGCATAGCCTCACAAGGCTCAGCTTGTCACTCTGCCAATGGGCTAGGAACAGCTGCTTCAGTTCCTGGTCAGAAAGTCACCTTCTCTTAGCTGTCAGAGCAAGAATGGAAGAAGAGTTTATATATCTGGATAACAGAACATACTCTCTTGGAAATCCTTTCTAGTCACCAGCTGTAATCTCCCTGGTAGCTGTAAATAGCTTCAGCAGATATCATAGAGCGAATGTGCTCCAGCAGAGCTACCCAAAAGGCTTCTGCAGCTCAAGGGAGTTAAAAAAGAGACCGGAGGTTTCCGTGGATCCTGATTCACTGAACTCAGCAGTGCTATCAAAGCAGCCAGTTCACAGGTCTATGAGTTACCAAAGGAAATTCCTCAACATTTCCCCAGAAAGCACAAGGGGAATGCAAGCGTGAAGTTCAGAAATCGATTCCCATGCTGTAAATTGTTTTGTTTTCTTCTTCGGCCTTATTGTACTTCAATAGCCAGCCCATGGGCACGATGAGACAACATTTGTGCCAGATCTCCTTGCTTCAGAGATACCTAAAACAAATCAATGAGTCTCCTTTGAAAAGGCACTCACTTTTTTGGTTGGTTGGTTGGCTTTGTTTTTTTTAAAAAACATTGCTAATTTTATTTTTGCTGAAGAACAGCTTGGTGCATTTTTAGGTGGGGAGGCAGAAAACAGTGGCTGACTCCAGAAGCATTTGTGTATTTCTCTCAATCAGACACTCGTGCAAATACCACTTTGGTTGTTGGTAATGAGACCAGTTCTCCCTCAGTTCTCTGGATTGGGTGTTATTACTTTCATTGTGAAAATATAAAAGGCCAGTACAAAGCACTAATTTGACACAACTTTGGGGGGGAGAGAGGGGAGGAGAGATAGGGGGCTCCCTATCATTCCTCATTTTCCCATCTTACTCTTTTTCTTATCTCCGCCTTACTTTTCCATATTTATTTGCAATATCTGGGGCATCCACAACGTCTCTGGGCAACCTGGTCCAGTGCCTCGCTACCCTCTGAGTGAAGAATTTCTTCTGAATACCTAATCCAAATCTCCCCTCTTTCAGTTTAAAGCCATTCCCCTTTGTCCTATCCCTAAACTCCCCGACACCGAGTCCCTCCCCAGCTTTCCTGCAGCCCCCTTTAGGCACTGGCAGGCTGCTGTGAGGTCTCCTCGGGGGTCTTCTCTTCTCCAAGCTGAACAGCCCCAACAACCCCAACTCCCTCAGCCTCTCTTCATAGCAGAGGTTCTCCAGGCCTCTGATCATCCTCATGGCCTCCTCTGGATCCACTTCAACAGGTCCCTGTCCTTCTTGTGCTGGGGGCCCCAGTGCCGAATGCAGCACTCCAGGTGGGGTCTCCTAGTCTTCTCCACCTCTATTTACTAGAACTACAAAAGGGCAGAAGACCTCTGCTTCCTATCAGAACTGAATTTTGTTATACCACCTGGGTTTAACATTAGTGTCCTGGAGGGGACATAGCATATAACAATTCCCCACTTGCTTCTGGAGAGAGGCTGCATGTATAGGTACACGATAAATAGATGGTGTTTGCAGCTGCCATGCTGTTATAAGTTCCATTTTATGATTTCCAGGACTTTAAGTGAAGTACGCCTTTCCAGAAAGCTTGACTTAACATCCAGCAACATGAACGGGAAATGATTTAGTTGCTCTAGCCAGAGAAAGGTTTCCCTGATCAAAGGGTGGTGCTAGGTATTCATTGACATCTCTGTCTCCCATTCATATAATATATTCATCATAGTTTACATGAAATTATTCCATTCCATCAGAAGATCATGTTCCTACCCAGATGGCAGTACCGATTCAGACTGCACAGTTTCAAGAAAGCAGATGGAAAGAGAGGCTCTTAAACCTCTGGAATTATCCCAAAGATACTGTATGCCACAACTGGCAAAAAGAAAAAAAATAAATAAATAAAAAGAAAGGAATGAAAGGGTAAGGAAACATCCAGAAGATAATGAAGGGTCCAAGAGCAGTGAATTCCACCACAGAATGACAGAGCTAAGATAAAATCACCCTAAATTTAAAAAATAAAATAAAAAGACCAAAAAAAGGCAGGCACTTCTCTATTGGCCTTAAAACAGCATTGCCACAATCTATAATGTTTAACATGATTAAGAAATGAGAAGAAAAGGATATTTAGCTGTTCTATAAGACTTTACTCAAAGACAACAAAGAACTTTACTAACACAAGCAATTGAGAGTTTCTTCATGATTTCCCAAGACACTAAGCTATCAAAATCAAAAAGTTTGTTGAGAATGTGTTGCCTGTTGCTAAATTCTGACAAACATCGGAAGAACCTGTCCTCAGGGCAGACCCTCAGGCAGGCTGCTGCAGACACCAGGTTCCCAAGCCCCTCAGCATCCCAGGAGGGCTGCATGACACGGTCACCCCTGTCCTCCAGTTTCTACCTGGTAGGCTATTGGAGATGACCCAAGAAGCCTCAGAAACACCCTAAATATTTAACGATGAAATGTCACTCTGACCTTCTCTAAGCAAAATGTCAGAATTTTCATTATGTGGAAAATTTCAAAATGTCATTTTTGTTGCATTTCAGAATGATGCTATTTTCAATTTCCAGAGAATAGGAATTTCAGTGTTTGTTTAGCTGTAATCAGTACACATTCTCTTCCCTGGTGAAGTCCACATTCACTGACTTATTGTCTAATGTTTTTAATGTCTGTTCTAAAACATCAAAGGAGCCAGAAGCTGAGTATGCGATGCCCAGTTTTATGCTGTAAGCAGTCCACTCCTCATGTTCTCCTCATGCTTGGGATAATTTTCGTAACATCTTCTAAGACCATCATAACTTTTTCAGTGCCTTCATGTTACTTTCAGAGGAAGCGAATCCTGGTAACATCTCAAAATGTTTCTAGTAAGATTTTCCTAATGGCACAGGAGTTGAAGCAGCAACAATTTCCTCTGCTCATAGTTAGATAATGTCACACCATTTGCATCACTCTGATTTGTAACTACAATGCTCAGGCCACACAAAAAATCACGTTTTAGCTGAGAGAATTACCACCAAAAAAAAATGCTCATTTGTAGGTCGTGAAATTTTTTCATTGACAGATTCAGGAGAGAAAGCACATTGATGAGAAGGCACAGAAAGTGATTATTTGACCTCTCTGGCCACATACGTGTTATCTACTCGATGAAGTCTTGTATTGGGAGATGCAGCATCTCAGCCACTACAGCTGATGTACAAGACAAGGACAGCTTGGTGCCTTAAGAATATTAATTCTTGAAAAGGCTGCCACGTTATCATTTGTTGGCATACCTCCAGCAGAACTCAGCCATTTTAGCATTCACAGCTCCTTCAGTTAATATTCTTTGATATCCATCCTGAACAGATGTTATTATCAGGGTTATCTATAGTTCTGTCTCCGCTGCTGATTGAATGGAAATGTTTGGAATGACAAGCACTTTTGGCAACGGTGACACCCGTTTTTGTCTATTAAGGCCTGAGTCATTTTTCTTTCTCATCGAAATCTGTCCACATGACTTTTCTAGCTGCTGCTGTTTTATATTTTCCTTCCAAAATAACAAGTAAGAAGGAGACTATGAACATCACTTTGCCCCTTACTTTTTTTGTTGTTCTTCTTCTTTTTTTTTTCTTTTTTATTTTTCAGATTAAATTTCAAAAAGCACTATGGCACTTTATTTGTTTTAACTGCTTCAGTTTTAAATAATTTCCATCCATCATATCCAGTATCATGACTAGTACAGAGCTAATAGACAAGGCAGCTCCAGATGAAGTCACATCCACGCCACAGAGGAAAAAGTGGATGAGGAATTGGCAGGGGAGGCAGGTGGGAGGTTGCTGGGGAGAGACACAAGACCACCATAATGAGAGGAAGTGTTTTGCTACTTACTCTGGTATACATTTCCTAATGCAGAACAAGAGAAAAACTGTCTTCTTGAACAGTAACTAACAATAGCATGCAGCCCTAACTTCAAACCCACATAAGAGGGAGAGACAGAAGACAGTTTTGCAAAAATGTAATTGTATGGTTATGCGCCTACTTTGCACACATCAATCACACACAGGCACAAGCAAATAACCAAAAAGGCTTCTAAACGCAAATCGTCTGCATGCATGCCTACTTGAGCTACAGGAGGCACTTGATCCACTGCAAATGCAATGCAAGTCTTATTTACAGTTTTGCTTCCTGCTTCTGAAAACCCTTGCAAGAAAAGACACACCAAATGTCTAAAATTACAGACAACTAGATTCAGCTGCAACACCACAGCTTGAATGGACTTTCAAAGAAGAATGAAAACAGCAGTTTTTGCTGCAACCTGTCAGATATGTACCACTAAGGCATATGTGTTTCTCTTCCTTCCTTCCTGTGCTAGCAACTCAATCAACAAGGAGAAAAACAAGCAGGCTTTCCCTGTCTATACTCCCCTTCTCTCTCTGAATGGGCTATCATGGGAGGAACAGGAATTTACTGCAGTCTCCAGCTTCTTGATAGTGCAAAAATAGTAACCTTTTTGTGTTAACTCCTGATGAGGTCTGTAGGACTGGAAAACCTCCTTGTTTTGGCACTCGCACTTTCAGATATCTGGCTACTAAATGCTTTCTAATGGCAGTCGCCCAGAGATGCCAATGTTCATGCTGTTCAGAAAATTTAGTTTTTTCTTTTTGCTTGTCCCCCCAGAAGCAGAGAACATTTTGATTACACAGCACCTGAGCTGATGTCTGCAGGGGTTCAGGGGACATTGTCCTGCTCATCTTTCAGAATTTACTTTTCCTCCTACAGTCCCAGCCAGGGTTATTGCATTGTTGGTGACAAATTTAGCTTTTATCTTGTATGTACCTAAGAGAAAACAAAGGATTGCATTATGTTTGTGTTAAAGGCAATAATTACACCTTTCTTTTCTTATGAACAGATGATACACATGGCTGGGACGTTTACGCAATGAAACGAAGCAGCATCAATAAACGAGCATGGAGGCAGGAAAATGAAAGGGAAATAAAGATGTGTAAACTGTATGAATATAGCCCCGTGGTATTCCCAGTCTCATCCCTGACACTAATCAGAAAGAGCTTGCTTAACCTCTGTGAGCCTGTTTCCTCGTATGTGAAACAGGTAATACATACCACCTGGATAATAAGGCATTTTACACATTACTGCTTGTAACATGTCAAGGGCCATGAGTAAAAGTCAGTAAACAAATGAAGATTGTTAATATTTACTGTTTTGAATCCTGGAACACCAATTAAGTAAAAAAGAGGTCAACTTTAATAAACGCTGTAAAAATGGTATGACATAATCAGGGAAATACTTCAGTCATGTTTTATCATTTGTAGCCAGTTTTCTTACAGTGAAATATTCATTTGACAATTAAAAACATGTCTGGTAGAAGCCTTTCAGAGAGTCTACTCTCCAATTTTGAACAATGGTTGCATTCCTGCTTTTCAGGATACACATGCGTACACTGAAGATGATATAAATGTTACACTGGCTCTCATGTATTCCTCATTAATGAATAATTAATGGGAATTAATTTACCCTAATTATGTATTTTAAAATAAACAGATCTTTAAAAATGCAGATACAGCCACTGAATAAAGCTGGTATTACAAAAATGTAAATACACCTGTCCTGTGATTAACCTCACAAGCAACTGAGTGCAAAAATTGACTGTTCAACCTGCATGTTAGAGCCAGACAGAAAAAGAAAGAAGAAAAAATGTTGTGTTTTGAGTCAACTATTTTTTATCCCTCTCTGATAGAAATACTTGGAAGGCAAAGTAGATTTTATTCATGTTTGGCCTCTAAGATAGCTTTTTCTTTCTCACTAAGTAATATATATATTTTTTAAAAACAACTACTAGAAAAAGGTGAATATTTTTATAAAATGAGGAATGACATCTAATCCCACCTTTTCAATTCCAGCCCAGTGCTTATCCCTGGGACTATCTGCTTGTGCTGTAAACCTGGCAGACTTGGGCACCGGTGATGTAATGCCAGAAGCACCACGATATTAACATTTCAGGTTTTTAATCAGGTGCTGCTCATTTTATTTCACTTTGCTAGCTGCAGAACAGCTTCTGCTGCCTGCCAGAGCTACACGGACCGCAGCACCCCGCCACCTCTTTAACACCTGCAGCCTCGCCACGTCAAACCCGGAAACACCAAGTGATACCGGTGATGTTATGTCTGGTCCAGTAATACCAGCGCTTCCTTAAGCTGCCCTGACGACTTTTGACTGGGAACATATGGCTACGTCCTGCTGTGGGCACAGCACAGCTCCCTGCACACCTGGGGCTGGCAGCAAAGTAGCCCTGACACAGGCTGCCAGGGAGCCCAAGCAGCCCAGGAGGATGCGCACGGCTGCCCACCCCAAAACCACTGCCAGCTCCTGGCTGGGGGAGCGAGGAGACAACAGAAAAAGAGGGAAAGAAAGGGAGAAGGAGGAAAATTGGCCAGATCATAGCTGGAGGAGACTTGACAAGTTACTTGGCCCCATATTCAGAATTTATCTCGTTTATCCATGCAGCTGTGTGTCCTACATCAAGCAGAAGCCACTGCAATGCCTGATCTTATTGCTCTGCCCGGTCTTACCGCACCATGCAGCTCCAGTGACAACAAACGTGCTGGAAACAGTGCCAGAGAAGTAGGTTTCATTTGACTCAATTGCAGGTGGCAGCAGCCCGCTGTGCAGAGAGGGAGCGGCGGGCAGGAGGACATGCTGCCACATCCTGAGGCTGGTAGGTGGATAAGTCTCTGTCCAGTATAGCCCAAATTTGCAGCTGCTGTCCCTGCAATATATTAATTACAATAGTCTTATTTCACTGGTGATTCTGCCTTTGGGACTCTTTGGGCTGCAACAGCACACTATGCAGAAACATCTTAAAAAAGGGAAACTAAATTTTGTTTCTCATTCAGGTGAGCATGTAGATCACCCATGACACAGTGGTGCTCAGTGCAGGTTTTCTCACCACTGTGCCCCAAAATGTGTCTCTGTATCATGCCAAAGCTGTACCACCCAATATCATGGAGAACCCACAGGGATGGCAGAGCTGTTCGGATTGTGGCAGACAAGGAGTCACCAGCAGTCAGAAAATTACTATTTTTGTGGTTTACAAAAGTATCCTGAGCTAAGATGATACATACTAAGGAAAAGACTGCTGCAAGGAGAAAAAGCCTCAGGTTTCAGGACAGCTTAACACCACTTATGCTTAGAGAGCAATTTACTAGATTTTGCTGTTCTTATTGTGATAGATCTGAGCCCAGCTTCTGTCTAGCCCAGTGTCCCAGTCCTTACACAGGCTCTTATGGTATAGCTTGGCAATGCCAGAAGATCAACCAATCAATCAATCAACAAACAAACAGACAAACAAATGCTAGAGGCATTTACATGAATAACAAGAAGCCCAAGATCTGCCATGCGCCCCATTGAGGGGCAGGACAAAGGAGGATGAGGAGCTGTTCACTCACTAAATCTTCATGTGGGACAGGAATGGAGCTGTACCACTACGTGCTGCAGGTCACTCACTTGCTGTATGAACATAGCTGAACAATTGGCACATGTTATCTGTCATCACCCCATCATCTGCTTGGTGGATGTGCAAAGAAAATTCCTTATGCCAGAGGCCAACCAGCAATCCCAATTAATAAAAAGCAAATAGCTAAAATTTAGCAAAGAGTCTGTATTCCTTATATGATAAAATTCATAAAATGCCCACTTTTCCAAGTGAGGTTATAAATAAGCAAATGTTAGTTGCCATCATGGTCTGAAGAGAAGATAAGCAAGGCTGCAGTGGGATTTGGCCTCCTGATGCATTTGGAAATAACATACAGGCTTTCAGGCCTGAACTTTCTCTATCAGACCTCATAAGAAACAGTAAAATCTCCAGCAGGCAGACATTAGAAATAGTTTTTATTAGTTTAGACTGTTGATTATAAGATTGATTAATCATCTTGAAAGAAAGCTAGTTGATACTTGTTGCATAGAAAGATGTTAGGAAGGGGAGAGATCACTGCAACTTATGTAACAGGCTGCAAAGCCAAGGTTTTTATTTACTCACGCTGTTAGCACCCATTAGAGTTTTGAACTTGAGCTTGCAGGCATAGGTCTTGGAAGATACTTTACATGTCTTAACTGAGGCTCAGAACTGAGCAATCAGTTCTGGAAGAGTGGTAAGAAGTGTTTTGAAGAAGTGTTTCCTCACTCATAATTCGGTACAGAGCCCCTGTCAACTGTCTGTGTGTGATATGTTCACTCTGGTGCCTACTGATTATTCGGTTTCAAGCCCTGAAATTGAATGAAGACACTTGGTGCGTACATGATGTGTGTACAGTTATCGATGCCATGGTTAACAATGATGAATAATAAAGTCTTTGAGAAGAAAACAGAATCAACTTGCAAAGCAAGCCAGTAAGAAAGAGGAATGAATTCATAGTCAAAGCTGTAAGACATTTTTCTACCAGCTTCACTGGAAACCATCAGACAGTAACTTTGCAGAACCTAACTGCAGCCAAAGACCAGTCAGATCTGACGGCAATGGCAAAAATTGTTGGCCAGGCAGTGGTCTGTCACTGTAGTCCTTTTCCCCTTCTCCCTGAAAGTGATGAGAGAACTATGAGTCTGAAACTATACATGAACTTTTTCACAGACATGTGCAATAAGGATGGGAAGAGTTCAGCTGACAGAAAGAAGAACAGAGGGACAAAACTGGCAAGAGAAAATGAAAAAAAAAAAAAAAAAAAAGAGAGAAAAATTACAAAAGAGGAAACACAAAACAGGACTAAGACAGGAAAAAATGTGATGGAGGAGGAAGAAGGAGGGAGATTGTAGTTGGATGAACCATGGAGAAAGGTGGGCAGAGTAAAATGTTTAACACAACCAAGTGAGAAGGAACATGACAGAAAAGAGAATCCATCTGAAAAAAAGAAAAAAAAAAAAAAAGTATGTAAGGGTCATGGTCATCCAGAAACAAAACATGGGGAAAGAAAAAAAAAAAAAAAGAAAGAAAGAAAAAAAAAAAAAAAGTTAGTGGGAAAAGTAGAAAAGAGTGAAGGGGGGGGGGAAAAGGAAATGTGCATAAAGAGTGACAGTGAGTTCTGATGATGGGAAAATCTACATTTAAGTTTAGATAGGAAAGTTAAAAGAAAGTGTGGAAAGTGAAAAGTGAATAAATGAAAAAATAAAATGTTACAAGCTGGGATCAGCTTGGTATACTTGAGGTAACAAACTTTAGGTGAAGTTTAAAAACAAGCAGAGCCCCAAGTCCTGTATTTGTGCAGCCAAATCCCAACAGCATCTCACAATCTGTAATTCCAATTGCAGTTGACGAAGTTCTGTAAAAGGTGCTGGGACCCAAAACAACATCTCACAGCGTGACTGGAAAAGATGCTTTTCAAGGAAATCTCTTCTGCTGCATTTGCCCCATCTCGGACCTCACCGATTGTGAAGGTGAATATATATAATATTAAATATTATTACATAGGGGTGGTTATGAAGGCAGAGGAAGGCTCTGCGGGCTCGGATCCACCTTCCCAAATCTCCCCTGGCCGCAGGCAGCCTCCCGCAGGGCCGGCGGCGGCGGGGAGCCCTCTCCCGGTCCTGCAGTGACATCCAGTGTCGGCAGCCGACAGCGGCCGGCCCGCAGCGATGCTCGTCCCCTCGGCTCGGTTTGTAGCAGCAAATTCACGAGCCCAGGGCCCCGCTGCCTCCCCACGGGAAGGTTTGGGAGAACCGGCACTGATTGTGGCAGGAGCGGTGCGTTTGGATGTGTTTATAAGCAGGATCCTGCTTAAAATGGGCAGGAGTTAGGAACAATAGCTTTGTGACAAGCTATTATAGATAATGCTTTATTTGTCTGACTTTAAAGAATTTCTTTATTTGCAATGGTTATGCTGCACAAAGGCAGGATGTGCTGCCAGAGGTCAGAGATCACATCTGCAATAGGCAAGCAAAGCATGGTCAGACAGGCAGAATGCTCAAAAAAAAAAAAAAAAACAACTTAAATTCTCACTACAGGGTCACAAAGACCCATTTCTCCAAAGGTAGGCCTGCAACAACCTAGAAGAAAGTTTGTGAAAAGCAGCCCCTTAGAGTAATCAGATTGCATGGGAGGAATAGAGAAGTGCTACCGAACGAGACAGCTTTGAAGCCTCCCTCCTTCCTCCACCTACCAAAAACATTAGCCCTCTGTGTTTGCAAGAATAACAGTATCTGGAGGTGCAGCTGTCATTTTAAAACTTTACAGTTCTGACGGGAAAGTTTCGCATTTCTCCAGCACCCCGCACGTTGTAAAACTCTGCGGTTTTCATTACGCGGTGCTCTTGCTGTTTTCCTTTCTGACAACATGTATGTCTGTCTGTCTGCACCCATTCGGGTGCATGCAGGAAGAAAAAAAGCCTGTAAGAGACAAGCTAAATTTCAGGCACAGTTTCCATAGATCTGTCACCCTTAGGCTGCTGAGGTACCTTAAGGCAGCCTTCATAATCTGCCCCAATTCACAAACCCTCAGTTTTTTAAGATGACGGCTACCCGGCTCCTCTGTGCCTGGCAGACACGATTTGCAAGGGCTCTATTCACTCACAACAATCTGCAACCTTTGATGTCAAAGGAGCTGTGGAGCGGCTGGCTGCAAGCTGCAGAGGGTCACAGCTCTCTGCTCCACACCCAGCTTCATCTATTCATCAGAAATTCATCCAGGCCATGGAAACTTTTTTATTTTCACTGCACAGGCCTCAGAAAGCCAAATGGGATGGGAAATTTAATGTAAGTCACTCTCACATGCCCTGAACATGAAAGTGATCAAAAAAAAAAAAAAACCTTCTGCGGCTAAATACTTTTTGTAGTCATTTGATATAAAAGGCAATGGTCTGTCACTTATACCCGTCACTAAACCAGTGATGAAGCCTTGACTGGGGGCCGGGGAGGCAGGGGGATCACTGCCAAAACGGAGCCAAAAATCGTGTTTCAGCACGCAGAGCAGCGGTGATGTCCATGGAGATGTTGCCCTTCCTGTTTTCCGTGTGTCTGATGGTGTCCATGTTGCTTTCTCCCAGACCTCACCTGGGTCTGCTGCTGTGACATGAAAGGAACGCAAGGGCTCGTGGGGCTCCACTGGGGCGTGCAGACAGCCCTGGTCTCAGAGAATCACAGAATCTGTAAGGTTGGAGAAGACCTCCAAGATCATCTGGTCCAACCATCCCCCTACTATCAATGTCACCCACTAAACCACATCCCTGAGCACTACGTCCAACCTTTCCCCAAAAACCCCCAGGGAAGGTGACACCACCACCTCCCTGGGCAACCTGTTCCAATGCCTGACTGCTCTTTCTGAGAAGAAACGTCTCCTCATTTCCAACCTGAACCTCCCCTGGCACAGCTTGAGGCCATTTCCTCAAGTCTCTTCTGTCTTTGCACTCTCCTTGGCTAGGCATAGGGCATCCCCATAAGAGCCACCCACAGACGCACCCCAGGTGGCAAAGATGGGTGCTGAGCTGGCTTTTGAGCCTCAGATACACTCAACACAATGATAAGGAAAAGTTAAACCCACCCGAGGGAGGAAACAGGAGAACATGAATGGTGACAAGGCTCTGTGACTGCTGCTGCACAAAGCCTGCATGAGTTATGACCATCCTCAGCATTCGTGACACCAATTATCTCTATAAATGGTCATCAAAAAATGAAAGGAGTACAGTCCTGTAAATATGATGTGCTTCGTATTTGAAGATAAATATGCTGAGAATGTGCTTGATGGGAAACAATGTGTTTTTGTCCTTTTAATTTAAAAGGGAGCAAAAGATTGGTACTATTTTGAAATATGGGAGATCTGCTTCTGATGAAAAATCTAAATGTTAAAAAAAATCCACAGCAAAGATCAGAAACATTTATCAGAAGAGTTCATGTTTCTGATAAATATTTAAGTGTGCAAGGCAGAACCACTGAGAACAGTAAATACTTTATAGCTGGCACTTTGTCAAAACTATAAGTGGCTCTGCCTTCAAATTTTACATCATCACTAAATTTACAGTCATTTGATAAGTGGCACAAGACAAGAATTACTTCTTTCTAAATCTAAACCAAGTCATAAATCTAACATCAGGATTCCTCTTATTGTCCGTTATCGTCTGATGACAATGCCTTTTACCTTCATTGTCTTGACAGAAATATGATATGTAAAATTGTAATGTCACATCACTCACTATGATTTAACACTATCCAGCCCATACCATTTTAATCAATCAAAATTGTCGCTTTTTAGTGTAATGATTTTCTGGTGGATTCCCTGTGTTTAATATGATATATATGTCTTATCAGCAGTTGATTTACTATTTCATTTCAAAGTCTAACAGCTCAGAAGGCCATTCTTGCCTCCTTCAGACACCACTGGAATTAGCAAACAAGCATCATTTCAGGTACTACAGGAGAACTAATTGTAGTGGAAAGCAGCTGAAAGGCACAAAATCATTTTTACCACAAATTGAAGGGACCTGGAGGGTGAGAAAGATAAGTAAATATTGTGAAATAAACGGACAGGAGGAAAATGCCTCACTAGGGTCGCACAGCACAAGCAGGAACACTCGTTCTGCCTTTGGTATTCCAGTATGGACCCAGGCACCCTCAACCAGGCAATGCAATTGCTGAGCTCCTCAGTTTGCTTTTAAGACAATGTGAACAGAGCCACAGGTTTTTCATAAGCAAAGCAGCTCTTTTTATTACTTCTCTCTCATATTATATAGTCTTTTTATTTATTACTCACAGGAAACTACTGCATTTATTTCTTAGACAATTGCAAGAAAAACAATTTGTGCCTGTAAAGCTCTTTCAAACACTATCCAATACGATTGGAATAAACAGCCTACATTAAAGCACGTCTTGTGTTAGGCTGTAGCAAAGCACAAATGCTTAGAGCTATTGGGGAATGCTAAAGCAACAAGTTTAAGATGAAAATTTGCTTTTACATTCTCTTGGACAACACCAGAAAGGCTACATGCATGCACAAGCTCAAATCATGAAGTAATGGGTGGAAATTACTCGATTTTGAGGCAACAGGTTCTTTATTAGTAACCTCAATAAGCTAATGTTTGCCAATGCGTAAGATGTCAGGTTTTAAGGGGCAAAATTACTCCAAACTGAATAAATGTACCACAGATAAAAGCATACCATAGATAAAACTGGAGAGATGACAAAGTCCTTCCTTCTTTGACCAGGCATTGCAGAGGTCCTTTAGTCCACATGGCTGTTACCTAGCACCTACACAGAAAACTCCGCTGCAGGAAGCAGTTTGACAAGATCAAGCACATACCACTTGACAGACCGAAGAGAGTTGACTCAGGTTTTGGGGGCTGCAGATGCACACACGAACTGGGCAGCACCAGGATGGTGTCCCCACCATGCTTGCCCAAAGAGAGATGACCCCCACAGAGCTCCACACCCATCACGTTCAAGGGGTGGTTGCGCCTCAGTCTCATAGACTTGCTGGCAGTGGTTCAAAATCACAAAATACATTACTGATGTCCTGCCCAACAAGCAAGGGTTGAGGGGCAATCTGCATGAGCTACAAGGGTGCTTTTTCAACAGAGCTTTAAATCTCGCAAAAAACAGCTGAGACAAGTTGTTTTGATTCTTCAGTGTAATTTCATTCTTTGGTATTATTTAACACCTTTGTTCGTGACATGGATAGTGAGATCAAGTGCACCCTCAGCAAGTTTGTAGATGACACCAAGTTGAGTGGTGTAGCTGACACGGAGCAAAGGGATGCCATCCAGACGGACGTGGAAAGGCCTGAGAGGTGGGTCTGTGCGAACCTCATGGAGTTCAACAAGGCCAGGGGCAAGGTCCTGAACCTGCGTTAGGGCAATCCCAAGCCCAAATACAGGCTGGGGGGAGAATGGATTGAGAGCAGCTTGAGGAGAAGGACCTGGGGTGGTGGTTCATGAGAAGCTCAACAAGGGCCAGCAATGTGTGCTTGCAGCCCAGAAAGCCAACTGTACCCTGGGCTGCACCAACAGCAGCGTGGTCAGCAGGGTGAGGGAGGGGATTGTCCCCCTCTGCTCTGCTCTCATGAGACCCCACCTGGAGCCCTGCACTCAGCTCTGGGGCCCCCAACACAAGGACAGGAGCCTGCTAGAAGGGGCCCAGAGGAGGCCACAAGGCTGATCAGAGGGCTGGAGCACTGCTCCTGTGCAGCCAGGCTGAGGGAGTTGGGGTTGTTCAGCCTGGAGAAGAGAAGGCCCTGGGGACCCCACAGCGGCCTGCCAGTGCCTAAAGGGGGCTGCAGGAAAGCTGGGGAGGGACTCTGTGTCAGGGGGTGTAGGGACAGGACAAGGGGGAATGGCTTTAAACTAAAAGAGAGTAGGTTTAAATTAGATATAAGAAGGAAATTCTTCCCTCAGAGGGTGGTGAGGCCCAGGTCCAGGCTGCCCAGAGGAGCTGTGGCTGCCCCATCCCTGGCAGTGCCCAAGGCCAGGCTGGATGGGGCTGGGGGCAGCCTGGGCTGGTGGGAGGTGTCCCTGCCCATGGCAGGGGGTGGCACTGGGTGGGCTTTAAGGTCTACTCCAGCCCAAACCATTCTGTGATGTCCATGATTTCAGGAACAATTAGCCAGCTCCCTGGTGACAGACAAAGAAACAGAGATAAGACAAGTAATATGACAAACAGAGCTCACTTGTGTACTACAGATTGTGTAGTTAATGGAGGGAGTGTTTCAAAGACATGGAGGTCCTTCCATCCATTCAGGAATGGGCATGTGCTCAATATCTTACTCAGAACCAAAGAAATTAAAGCATTGTTTTTCTGTGAAAGAGCAAAAATAATTAGGAACATTTTTTCCCACAAAGCTCATTTTCACAATAAGAAAACATGTAAAATGTTTTCCCTTGTCAGTGCACTTTTCCTTGTTTCATTAATTTTCCTTTCTTTTAAACATATGATGTAAGTTATTAAACTTAGGACACTGAAACTTTTTAGAACAATAACAAAAATAAAAAATAAAGAAAGTGCAGTGGGAGCTGCCAGGAAAGAGGAAAGTCACAGCTGTGTCCTATTGTGCAATGCAGAACTTTGATTTACTTTGACTGGTTTTGGACACCAACAAAATGCTTCTTAATTCCTACTTTTTGTATTTTCCTTATAAAAATTCACAACCAAAGTGACAAAACCTCATTGCAAATTACCAAAATCACATTTTCCCTATTGCAGGGAAACTCCACTCAGAACATTTTAGGTCTTAGTCAGCCTCTATTGTGGAAAACGAATAAATAAAAAGCATTAGTCTTATGTTACAGAGGAGCATTAGACTAAATTGCATTACGCCTTGACTTTTTTTTTTTTTTAACTGTCCTTAGAATATTCCTTAGTGGCATGCTCTAAAGCTATCAGACTGCTTTGTCTGGACCTCAGTAACCAAACAGATTCCTCATGCTGTTTCCCAGTTCATTCCAGCTCAGGTGGTAGAAACTCATCTGCTGCATCACAACAGTCTTCAAATGCCATGGACTTCATTCTTACATGTATGAAGTAAGCATCATTGAACAGGAAGAGCAAGCACCTTGACTATACCCATCTAAATACAAATTCACCTTCCACATACGTATTTACACCTCTTGTGGCAAAGAGGTGTATGGGTGAGAAAGCCATGTTTGGTTTCAAAAAGGCTTAGATGTGGGAGCCTTCAGTAAATGAAGTGATAGGGTGATACAGGGGGACAGTAGGAGGGCATACCATGAAAATAACAGGAAATTAAAAGTACACTTCAAAAGCTGAGATGTCTCAGCACTTCTTGTGGACAAACAGACCCGATTCCACTGGGAGGATTAAACACTGGGGGCAGATTCAGTCAACTGACAATTCACAGCTGCTGATGGTGAGTATAGTCTGTGGCTGAACCTTTTTGATCATGGGGCACTCCTGTGCAGGACCCCCCAGCCTGCAGCACATCACAGCCCTCACACACACCAGAACGTACGATGTTGCTATCTGATGCTTGAACAGCCTGACAGCCACCTCTGGAAAACCAGGTCCGGAAAAAAAGACAAAATGTAATATAGGGCTTGGGGGGGGGGGGGGGGGGGGGGGGGGGGTGGCAGGGGCGGGTTGTGGAGGCGGGAAGAGTTTTTCCTTCATCTGTTCTTTGTTTCTCTTGTCCTCAGAGCATTTCACAGTCACAGAACTATTTTATTCCTATTTCTCTGTACACAGCCTAGTTAGTATACTCTTAGCTATCAATCATACAGGAGAGGGAAAAAAAAAAAAAAAAAAAAAAACACTAGCAAGCTAAGAATAACCTTTTCTTGTGACCAGGTAATACTCTCTAATTTTCTGTGTCAACTTCCTCCCACCCTTCTCTGAAGTACATAGGTGCATTTGGAGTCCCAGTCATGACAGCAGTCTTGTCTGGTACCACGATCCCTCACTTTCCCATATCTCTGCATAAATGTGAGTTTGTGAGTTGACTGGGGAATGCCAGTCCTTTTTAATTTGACCCTAGGGATGAATCTGTGCACTGACCATTTGTGTAAGAAAGGAGCAAACTGCAAATTTTGGATTCCAAGATGTCAGAACTAATGCAGCTTCCAAAAAACACCTACCCTGCAGCTCAATACATCACAATTAGTCTGTAACACTCTGAACTAAATACACCTACGATGCATTTCAGCACAATACTATCAGTCTATACAGGACACACTCCCACATTTCAACTTTCAAAATGCCTTCTGCTGTTTAAAGGAGAGAAGATACCATATGTCATATCCAAGTTTTCATTAATTTTATGCAAGGCATGGTTTCAAGACTGAAATGTGTTGTGATAACTTAAAACACTACTTCCTTGTTATTACCTCATTGTTATACTCTACATTTTTTTGGTTATTACTATTAGTATACTTTACTTTAAAAAATATTTTCTTTGGAAAAGGTGCTTGGCCTAATACACAGACACCTGGCAGAACCTTGTTCAGCTATAAAACCCTGGAACAAGAAATATACATCAGGAGAAAAATAGATGATTTCATCAGCAAGTGATGAAATAATATTTTTAATAAATATATATAATAGGTAATATGTTAATAAATAAAAAGTAATATATTTTTACTGCACTAAAAAAAAAAAAAAAAAGGAAAATAAAAAGCAATAGATTTGAATTCCATTTTTAATAAACCTTTGGCTCTTTGCCCTTATGAAGAGCTCAAATAAGCTTAGTCTCATTACCTTCTTTCTGAAATTCTTTGATCCAGAGGTTTTTCTTGCATGGCGCGTAATAAAAGTACTTAAAAACAGCTAATGTAATATAAAGTGTTAGGCCTAGATCTACCTGACAACCCACACACAGGTTCCCACTCCTGTCAGTGGGATAGGACAGTTTAAAACCAGGATTTTTAAACCATTTGTTAGGTCTAATCCTGATGCCCACAGAAGAACAGGTTGTGCTCTGCATTACCTCTGGCTGGCATGGAAACTTCTTGCTGAAGCACGGTCTGAACTGAGCAAAACCACCTCAGGTACTGGGAGATGAAGCCCAGAAGTTGTGTTTGTGTTTCAGAAACATAGACCAGAAGACTGGCATGACTTTCTTCCCAGAGCATCTGTTTGGAAGCAGAGGAGCCCCATGCCACAGAAGATTGTTGTTGTAACCCATTCTTCTTATGATTTTGCTAAAATACTGTTTTGAAACTCTGTTTTTCTCCAAATCCCCAAAGCCAAGGTAATGTTTAGGTTCCTATTAACTAGACAACCTGAAGTGACCATTAGGAGCTACTGAAACTTGCAAAGATTTTCTTCCCTTGTTTGCCTTAACTCTTGCATTGGAAAAGTACTTCCAGAGTCCTAGATGGAGACAAATATGGGAGAAAAAGCAAGCCAAGCACTGCCTTTGCAAGAAGGAGCATCAAAACACCTTGCAAGCTACAGCAGTGGCTCTGTCAGACTGGCAATCACCCCATTTTTAGGGCATTGCCTAATGCAGCGCGGTGGTTGGTTGGAGGTCATTTAATTGTCCAATGACAGGTGGAGGAGAAGGAAGACAGAAAACCAAAATCCCTTACTCTAAACCTATTGCTCCAGCCATCATACAACATCTGCATACCAGGTGATTGATACATAGCCTCAAGATTAACCTGGAAAATTTAGATGAGTATGCAGCACTACTTTCTTCAATAACAGTGCATAGGGCAGATCAGTCAGCAAATGTCTAGGGCTCAGCAATTCTGCAAGTCAGAATCACCACTAGCAGAAAATAATTCCCCATGCAAAGCACTTGAGCTTGTACAAATCAAGTGACACAAAGAAGGTTTCATCTCCTTAGCCAAGATCGGGTTGATAACCGTGACAGGTTGATATTGGTTTTCAATGCATCCTTCCCTGATAAAATTGGACTGCTGGAAACATATAGAAAACAGTTTGCCTTATACTGGATTGCAGACATCCAGGCTAGTTGCTATGGTCATATTTCTTTCTACCAGATCCCTTTATAGGCACCAGAAAGTCACCTTTCATGAAAGAATAAAGTTTAATCTCTTTCCTCCCTTTCAGGGAAAGGATTTCAGACCTGAGTGGAAAGCACAAGTTTGGTTCTGTGCCATCAGACTGGACTTTGTCAGCTAAACCATGCCCAGACAGCAGCAAAACACTGAAAATTAATTCAGATTAAAAATTAATTAATTCAGATTAAAAATTAATTAGATTAAATAATCTAATTTATTCTAATTCAGAAGCAGTTTGAATGAGCTGAATTTTGTTAGAAATAAAAATATCCCTATTCATACCCATGAAAAGCATGGAAGGTGGTGATCCTGTTCTCTGCTTCTTGGAATAATACCCTTTCAGAAATAAATAAATAAAGAAGTTTGTATTTTGAAACTCAGCTTTAAAGCATAAACGATACACAAGTTCAAGTTCACAAGTTCACAAGTTCAAGACCTTAATTGAGTTTGCAAAACCAGGATACTGCAGTTATCAGAAGCATCATTTCAGTTTGCATGTAGAGTAATTTTTATTATAACTTGATTGATTTATTTGTTTTTATTTTTTACATTGGTAAGTCACACAGATTTATTTATTTATTCATTAACAGAACTGTGTCATTAGTAAATAGTGCTATTATTTTTGTAAGCCATCATTTCATTCTGAGGGATGCCACAAGTCAACTGGAAATCAGTCCTGGGCTCAAATGTCGTGAAGCCATGGCCTCAGCTGTGGCACAACAGCAACCTTTCTTGTGTGAACGTATGCAGTTTATGCAAGCAACTCACCTTTAGCATTTGGGTCAAGAGGGCGTGACCTCCACAAAATATTTGTGAGCCCCATTTCTGGAAGCTGGAGAAAAACAGCACGTGACAAAGCTGTCAGCCACCCACACTCTCTATTGGCAACGAGACAGTGCAATATTGAATATACAACATGAGGAAGAGGAGTGAGTTGAGGAGCACAGAAAGGGCCAAGGTCACGGCTGAACCCACCCCACATCCTCTTGCTGTACCCCAACACCTACAACTTGCACTTCTTAGCGTTACAATATAGTTCCAGCCAAATAGGATACTATATAGGATAGTATTTCTTTACAACTGCACGGGCAGAATACATCCCCAAACATGGGATAAGGCCACCACCTCACGTGCCACATGACTTAGCCAACCACAGCTGTAAAAGCATGTGCATCCCAACAGAAAACAATATTTTCAGTGTAGAAAAAAAAAAAAAAAAAAAAAAAAAAAAAAAAAAAAAAAAAACACTTATTTGCCTCCCACTCTAAGAAGTGAAAAGAAATTCTGAATTGGTAGCTAGTAAAGCAGAACATAAACTCTGCAAATATCCAAAATAACAGACCAGTTAAATTATGCAAATGTGCAAATGGCACACATGGAAGCAGACATGTAGAAGCTGATGGATACATTTTCATCCTGCCTTTAGAGTTCAGGCATTTTAAAATTCCTCTCCTTACACTGAACAAAATGAAACTGTGGACAGCAGCTGCTGTGTACATGGATCACAGACCATGATGGTAGGACATCCAGTGGGATGTTACGCACATCAATGAACCAGTATTTGTAATGAACAGTACTGCAGCTGCTGCTTTGCATGTGTTCAGCTCCAAACAGCATAGAGATGCAAAGGAAACACCGAACTTGCTGACAATCAGCTCTCCAGCATAAAACCCTTCCTTACGTATGGAAGTGAGCCACAACTGGCTGTGCAAGTAGTAATACAACAGCAAGTGCCAAAGTAGATGCAAAGTACTTTGTAGGATAGTAGGCAAAGCAAGGACATGTGAACTGTTTTATTTCCAGAGATACAGAGCACCCCAGCAAAGAGCTGGTCAGAAATGCAGAAGTAAACTCACCATCTTACAAAAAGCCTGAAAAAATAGTCAACCACCTAATGGACAATGATTTGGATTTGGGATTTATTTAGGTGACAGTAAAGGGTGGGAAGGAAGATGAAAGGTTTGGATTAATTTCAGTATTTGCTATAGGTGCACTGAATTTGTTTGCTGTATAGTCATCAAAAAGCTAAGACTACCTCCAGTAAATTTTACCCCATAAATAATGGAACTTGGTCCTTGTTAAAAAAGCATAACTCCGCTGACTTGACTGCCTGCAGTGTTTTTGAGGAGTACATCCATGTTGTCCATTAACCTTTTGTCTGTGATTTACAAAAAAACAACCTGACATATTCACTTGAATTTGTTAAAAATGGGCATGAAAGTGTTCATTTTAAGTGATAAAGAATTAATGCTTGTTCAAGCCATTGGAGAGTTAGAAGAGATTTATTTAGCTTTAGTGTGGTTGTCCTTAGACAGCAAGCTGCGACTTTCAAGTAGGAATTGTGAATTCAAGTATTTTTACATTACATACACACACAACATACTCAGTACATATTACTTCCTATCAATTGTTTGTGTTTGGCAAGAGGCACCCCACACAGAAAAATGAGAAATTGTGAGTCTTTGGTATTGGATTTTATCCAAAACAAAGTCATAGGCTCTTTAACTGCACAGATTACATTAATTTTAGAATTAATTACACACAGAGAATGCATACGTTCCCACTTGGATACATCCTGCACCAGGACATTCTGATCAGGAACTGCAAAACCTAGTGGAAAAATATGGATTTTAAGGAAGGCAGTCTCAATCTACATAATTGCACCATTATAATACTTCTTCGTATTTGAAACCCCTAAAAGCAATACATTCTTTAGCCTAGCACTTGTTTTAAGAGTTTAGTGAAGTTATTATATTCCCTTGATACTTAAAAAAAAAAAAAAAAAAAAAAGTAAAAATCTGCTGCTAAATACAGAATCAGCTCCACTACTGACACATCTTTTTCCTTGACCACTCACTCCTGCCTTTCCCAGTTGACCAATGCAAATGACAAGTCCTGTATCTTCAGCAAGCAGCACAGACCAAACCACCAAATGTGCTACAGAGGTTGCACTCAGGATAGCAGGAGGTCATACAAGAACTCAGTACAGCTTCCAGAGTTATGCACAGTGCCAAGGTGGTAATTAAAGGAAAAAAAAAAAATTTAAAACTTCTCAACATTATGCCCTATTTATTTCAGTTGTTTTGGAGGGCTGAGAAAAGTATGATTCTATAAAAAACACATCTAAGCCTTTCCCTAAAGACACTGTCACTGTATTTGCCATATCTCCCAAGTTTCTAGCAAACTTAAAAGGATCAGTCTACCTTTTGCCACACATTAAGGATCACCTTGCCAAAAGAGCTGGTGAGGCACCACCTGAAAGAAATACACCATCAAAGAGTGCAGATGAGGACAGTTTCCCAAGTGTTGGCACATGCTAGCTATAAGAAGCAATTGTATTGCTTTCCTGCAGTGTGCATGGAATGTCTTGTCACTGAATGATAAACCCTTACCACTGAGAAAACTAATAAAAAGAGACACGGATAATTTCCGGAGGAATTCCTCGTATTCCTCAGACTCTTTTTTGGTGTGTGTAAAAGTTCTGTGGTTTAGCATAAAAATTGTGGGAGCTTGACCAAAAAGTGTTCACCCTAACTATGAAAACAAAAAACAGACCAAAACAAAAAAAATTGTAGCATAAAACCAGAAGAAAGTGTAAAGTACATACAACAAGCCTGCAGACTGACATATCTACAGGGAGTTTATAATGCTTTCAGCTGTCGTCGATGCACTGTGAACAAAAACAGTGGCCAGAACACCCAAAATGACAATGGCAATTTCCAGTGGCAGTTTTCAGCACCATCCATTGCTGACCAGGCTCTGTTGCTTCTGAGATCAATGGAAGTTTTGCTACAGAGATTAATGAAAGTGTATTTGGACAACTACCGAATGCTTTGGGAAATGCTAACCAAAAGTGAACATTGTATTGAGAAGGTCAGCAGTATTGAGATCATAACCTGAAAAAGCTGATGGTCCTGTATCAAATACAGACATATGCCAAAGGATTGTGCTAATCACATTTGTTCCTATCTTGACCTTACAATAATTAAAAATTGATGCTTAGAGCATAATACAGCTGTGCAGCCATATTTAAACCTACTAATTTCATAGGAGGAAGAAAGTTGTATCAAAAGGTCACAGTCTAATTTCATGACCGTATATTTACTCTTTATTCCCACAGTGAAAATGTCTAATTTCCAAAAGAGCAAACCAATAATTACTTATTATGAAAGTATTTTAGTCAATACCTAATTTCTTAGTATTGATTACTATTTAGACATTTAAAATGTACCCTACAGCACCAACAATATGTTTATCACACTGTTCTTCTTACTCATGCTTGTAAGTATTAAAGATATTGATTAAAGGCAGTGGTCTAAATGCCAAACATTGCACTCATTAAAATACAAATAAATTTTATTTACCCATTTCAAAGTAGAATTTAATTAACAAGTAATTAAAATACTCAGCAGCTAAAGATATGTTTGTGAAACTATGCAGATTTCTGTCACAAAATGCAATTAGTTCTTCACTGGATTAAACATTATGAATTCTGATTTCTGTTTCAGGGGTACGTTGCAAGAGGGAGAAAGCCCTACTACACAACTTGGTCTTGATCTAGAACATCAAGTCACCTATGCCTTGATGAAACAAAACAAGTTATTCTTAAGCTCATGTAAGTCTTTGATAAATAAGAGATGCTATTTTGTGTTCTCTGTTCTACTTTTCTGCTTGTTTTTCTCATGTGTCAAGGCATTTTGTTCTGCAATGACAATCCTTCAAAAATTATGAAGAGACATTTAATTGAGAGGTGGTTGAATATCTAATTTTAATTTACTGGCATCCTGCTATGTACAGCACTCCTGCACTTCATTACGTTGTGTTGTAAGTGATCAGAAATCTACAATCACAAAGTCAAGCTGGTGAAAAATGGAAAGTGAATAGATGCTTCAAACAAGTAAGAACCTTTAGGGTGGAATTTTTCTCTGAATCTGTCCTAGGCCTCTTTTTTGTAAAACTTGGGCTGAAAACTCTGCATGGACACTTGGCAAACCAACCTTCTGAGCAAACTCAGCTAGATATAAGAACAGCTTTGTAGTTATTATTTCTGCATGATGACCTCAAAGAGTGGATGGCTGCAAAAGAGAAAGAAAGAAAGAGAAAGAAAGAAAGAAAAAGAAAGAAAGAAAGAAAGAAAGAAAGAAAGAAAGAAAGAAAGAAAGAAAGAAAGAAAGAAAAAAAGAGAAAAGAAAGAGAAGGGGAATTGGAGATTTGTTTAGTTTTATTACAGAGGGGAAAATATCAATATCTTAATATTAAATGTTCTACAAAATTTGTGTTTTTTTTTTCTTTTTTTTATCAGACCATCTTTTTTTTTTTCTGTGCAACATCATAGCATTACCCTTTGACCTATGCAAATCACCTACCTACCCTTTCTCTGGACGATTTCTGACATTTGGATCTACTTCTTACTATTTTAATTGATAAAACACAGAAAGACTATTGCTCACTTTTTCTTTTCCATTTGAAAGAATGTAGAATACATTTGGCTTATACACACACACACGCTTCTCAGCAACCAGTTAAGAAAAGTTGATCTCCTGAATTTTACCTACCTTGACTCCCTTGTTGATAGTATCTGAAGATATGAAAAGAATGTCCTCAGAGGAGGTTCCTCGGATGAGAAATTTCCAGAGCATGCTCCTTCTATATGGAATAGTGCCAAAAGCTTATACTAGGCATGGTACCATAAGGAATAAACGTTCAGAAATGTATGAAGTTGACATATAAATACTGTAATTGTTTGAAGTTCTTACAAGCTTCAATGTGTATGCAAAAATGTTCTGGTGTTTTAAGACAAAATTTTAGTTATTATGAATAAGTATTGAACTTTCTTCTCCTTCCGAATGCTTGCAGACTTTGTTTTTACCTACACATATAATTAACAACATTAAAATAATTATGTTTTGTACACTCTGTAGATATGAATTCTACCCCAAAGGAAAACTAGTAAGATGTACTTTTTAGCAGGAGACGTAAAAACATCAGTCTCTTACTTCTCTAAGAAGTATGTAGAAAAAAGAGACTTTGCAGCGAAAGCGTATATTTAATAGAAAAGTATATATATACTACTCAGTTTTATGTTCTTCTGAAATTCTTCTCAAAATGCACAGCGCATAGATTTTAAAAATGTCTTTACATTAAAAATAAATGTATGTGTAAATTCCTAAGTTTCGAAATCTGTCATAAATTTAAAAGCTGTGTGTGCTTATGGGCATGCTTTCTTTACATGAGGTTAGTAGGACAGCTGTCACATCACCTCTTCCAAAGCCAATTTTCGAGCTATAAACAAACACTGCTTTTTATGAATATAGGTATATACTAAACTGAATATGACTTAAGATTGCAGGTGGTGCTTTAAAACTTTTTGCTTTGCAGTTGAATATAAAGTGAGTTCTATATTTTCCCTTATTTTAGTGTTATTTGTACTTTATGAAACATGCCAGACTGACAGCACATCTTTATCTGAATGGTACAAAGGTGGTGGGCAAGTCAAAGCACAGGCTATGAACATAGGGGAACAAATGTGACCATCCAAGGTTCATTAAAGAATAAATAAGGACCCCTTCTACAGTTACCAATAGCTTTGAAGAGACTCCAGTGAAGACTGTCAACTGTGTTTGTGATATAGTTTTAACTTTTAACACAAACAGAACCCTAAATCAATAAGCAACTCATAAAGCCATGAAATACTAACAACATATGGACACCACCAAGTAGGTCTTGAACTAGCAGCTTAAAGTATACAACACCATGCCAGGAGTCTACAGCATCAAGCTGAAGTTAGTGGAACTCTTTTCATCTGCTTTGGCTCAGGCCTTTGAAATTATGGCTCTTGTAATTCTTACTGAGTTAGCACTCCACTAATCTGCATTTTGTGGCCAAGAACAGTCTTCAGCAGACAGAGCAACAGATCAAAGAGTGCAAGGAAACAACTTTTAGATGAGGGACAGATCAGACAGTTAAAAGTAACAGAAAATGACCCCTGTCCATTGCAGACTTTTACTATTTACAGAAAAGGTTAGAAACTGGGGCCTACTTGTCTACCACTGGGCTGGAAGCAACCCTACATGTTAGCTACCTTATTCATCATTCTTCTCATGGAGGTCTCTTTATCAAGGGGAATCAAGAACTTTCACTAGGCACCAGGGGGAGTTGAAGAATGCAATAAAACATTGACATTAACTGAGAAGGTTAATTAAACATTTTTGTAACAGTAACAAGAGTTCAAATAAAATGCTTCTCAAGATTTCACCAGCTATACACAAGTATATTTAATACTATAAAATGGTCCACAGAGTCACACCTAGTCAAGAAAAATTCCACATTAATGTAGCAGCTTTTTTCATTACAGGGGAATGAGCATGACCCTTAAGTTTTGCAAGATGCACAGACTATACTGTGAGATCTTGAAAAGGATCCAAGTTCACAAAGAAATGGTCAAGTTATTACTACAGATACTGAGCAGGTCTTTGGTTGTACTCTGCTCATAAGCCAGCCATTCTTGATAATTTATTCCTCATTAATTAATAATGAGGGCATAATCATACACCTATATGATATTCACAAACATCATTTTACTTTATTTTGCTCTTGGTTGCTTCTGGCTCATATCTAGTCAGCTAAGCCAGATGATTCTTCTATTCAGTTTACAGAAATTAAAAGAAATGAAAGAAAAAGAAAGTGCGGGGGGGGGGGGGGGGGGGGGGGCGGAGGGGGAGATCTTAATATAGTAGATGGATAGCCTAGTTCTTCTATAGACACTGTCCCATTTATGAGTGGCAAGAATTGACCAAAGCCTGTAAAAAACAGGAAAATTTTGTGAAATAATGTAATGGGAAGATTCAGACACAGATGAAAAGGACAGTTACCCCTTAATACAAGCAAATGTTGACACTTCTGTCTTGCTCTGTCTGCACAGATTTCTTCTACAGTAACATATCTGTTTCTCTTTTTGCTGCTTATATAACAAAATATGTCTTTAAATTAAAAAGTTACCTCTCATATCGGGGATAGGAAAGCAACCCTCCTCTTGCCCATAGTGCTCCAAGACATTAGTCTTACTCGCAGTATAGGACAGAACAATTGAGAAGACAATTCATATTTCTAAAACCCTGTGCACACAAAAGCTCTTATGAGATTTTAAATGTTTTTGACTATTCATCTCCTAAAGAATGAGCTTTTAGCAGGACTTTTAGAGTGGTGATACTGAGATGAAACAAAACGCACCCCTATTTAAGCAGCACAGACATGGGTTTCTGAGCAAAGGCTGCATTGAAGTCAGGAACCTTGAGCCTCCCCTGCATCTCACCCCCTCATTGAAAGAAACAACTTCACAAGCAGGACTGCTACCAAAAACTGGCTTTGGTAAATTTGTATCTAGAGACTGGGTTTCTCTAGGATCTTGTTACTGTGAAGTTCATCCTTCACTGGAAGGTTAACAAAAACTATTTCCCTCATTACAGATGCCTCCTGAATCTGTAGAGGCTTAGCTACCTTCAAAGCCACTGCCGCTCTTCCAGATTTATTCAAAAATGGCCAACATATTTAAAAGTTATTATGGAGGGGAAAAAAAGAAGAAAAAAAAAAAAAAAAGAGAGAGAGAGAGAAACTCACACACAAAATACTGTAGCACAAACTTTGTTCCCGTATGAACAATATTAGTGATGTTTCCTGATTCTCATCTTTATTGGTAGATTTATTTTATAAATACTTCAACATGATAACTAACTCCTTGCAGACTCACTCTGTAGCTTTCATGAAGGGTCCCAATATCAGTTTTGTTCTCTTAACAATTAGATGTAGATTAGATTAGATATAATACAGCCACTATATGGTGGGTTTCTTTCAATATGTATAATTTAATTACACGGGCCTAAATATGGTGAGGAAATAGAGACAGTCTCCTGCATTTGGGGATTCAGCTGTAACACTATAAGTGGATTCAGATGTATAAAACTAGTAAAGTGAAAGAAAAATAGTTCGGTATGTGAGAAAGCTAATGAATAAATCTTATTTGGCAATGCCTTAACTCAGAAGGAAGAATTAATAGCAATCATCAGGGCCCTTTAAGTATATATCAAATGCAAACAACTGAGTGTCCTCAAGCACAGCAGGCAGCCTGAACGTGGGAAAGGAGATGCACTCCACCCAGAACAGAGACACCCAAACTAAATTTTTCTTGTTTGGATATTACAAAGAAATATTACCTACTATCACGTGTCTGCCATGCGTTGCACTGAATCCAGCTCTCTGATATTTTGGGTCAGCATTTTGGATGTTTGGATATTTGGATTCACTCCAGTGGTGTAACATACATGAGCCAGCGATGTGTCCTTGTGGCAGAGCCCAATGGTTTCATGGGCTGCGTTAGGCAAAGTACCGCCAGCAGGACGATGGAGTGGATCCTGTCCCTACACTCAGCACTCGTAAGGCTGCACCTGGAGCACTGGGTCCAGCTCTGGGCTCGCCAGTACAAGGCGGTCCTAAATGTACTGGAAAAACTCCAATAGAGGGACAACAGGTTGATCAAGGGATGGGAGCCCCTCTCCTGTGAGGAGAGGCAGAGAGCTGGGACTGCTCAGCATGGAGAAGGGGAGGCTCAGGGGCATCTCATCAGTGTCCATAAATACCTGAAGGGAGGGTGCAAAGAGGACAGAGCCAGGCTCCTGTCAGGGGTGCCCAGGGACAGGACAAGAGGCAGTGGGCACAAACTGGAGCACAGGAAGCTCCCTCTGACCACCAGGAAGCACTTCTGTGCTGTGCAGGTGATGGACAGTGGCACTGGGTGCCCGGACAGGCTGTGGGATCTCGTCCTGGGGGATCTTCAAAACCCCCCTGGACACAGGCCTGGGCACCCTACTCTGGGTGTCCCTGCTGGAGCAGGGGTGGGACCAGGTGAGCTCCTGAGGGCCCTGGCAACCTCAACCATTCTGTGATTCAAAAAACACCTTGGAGTGAATTCTGTGGTGGTTTTATTGTTGGTTTGTTGGTTGGTTGGTCCAGAGGAGCAAAAAGAAAACCAACAACAAAATCCTAATTTTGCTTTAATTGCTAGCAGCAACTTAGATGACTCTTCAGTTGCTGATCCATCAGGCAATTTGTCAAAGCGTAATCTCACCTAAAAAGATAAGAAAATAAATTACAGTAAATTTGTCTGCTCTTATTCCAGGAAGCAAAACTCCTGTATGTAGGGTACGTTATCAAGTGCTGAGTCTCTAAAGACAATAGTCATGAAAAAGCATTTTTGTGAGAAAGATATATTTTAAAATATACCTGATGTAAACCATGTGCATCTTCTGAGTTTAATGCACTAACAACAAACCTGAGCTTATCTTGTACCTTATAATAATAGATTCAATCGTTCTATATGTTTCTTGCTGTGTTTCAACAAACAGGAAAGTAATATCACCACCAGATTCACTTTAGCTATCTAGGTATATATTTTGATACGCTAATCTCATTCTCCCCCTCAGATATTTATTATACATCAGTCAGTTTCATTGCATTGTATGCAGAACACAAGGAAAGAGTCAAAAGTATTCAAACAGTTGTTTCTTATAAAATATGCTGCATGTTAGGAGAGGCATTTATATTATTTTCTCAGAATGCCACAGTTCTTTCAATTATAGCTCTTACGTATTTATGTGTCTCATTATAAAGACATTCTGATGGAGTTTGGGGATTAAGAACTGCAGTCATTAGCTCTTCCTTCAGAGGAGAACAACTGTGACCTAAAAAAGGCAAGTTGTAAATAATAATTTCATTTTCAATATATATTCAATGTTTTATTTACAAGCAATGCTCCTACTTATCTATTAACCAGTCTCCTTGAATTTGACCATTTTCAAAAGATTGACCTAATCCTGATTGTCTAAGTTTGAATAAATCATGACATGATCCTGGGAACTTGGCAAGTACATCAATGATTTTACATCTGGCATCACACACCAGCTACATGTTGAGGGAATGAAAAAATTTTCGATTTCTTTACCTTGCCTCATTAGCCATCATGTGGTGATGCATGCATTACCAATTGCACGCAGTCTGCAGCTCCCATGACAGTTAAAAATACAACAATCTCATAAAATTCATGAACTACTTACTGCAATGCTGATTATCTCGTGCAAAAGTTAATAAGATTATTAGCTTTGCTGAAAAGTGTATTTATACATCAATATATGCACTGTCAATGTGAATATTAACTTACCGTACATCAGAGGAACCTGTTGAAGAAACAATTAATGTGGGGGTAACCTTCAAGTATAGCAAGTGCTCTGCCAACCTTCAAGTCATTGCACCATTGCGCAGAAGGAAACAACAGTCTTTTTCCCAAGTCTGCAGCCACAGATGTTTTTCAGTTAGCTGCTAGAAAACCCAGTATGCTCAAAAGTCACCTGACAATGAGTTAGATGGATTTGGTGAAGTTTTCTTTAAACTCACAGAACAAGCCTTTTTATTTTAATTAGTCACTTAGCATGTTCAGTTACAGAGAAAATTAAAGGTTTAATTCCAAGCTGCAAGTTAAAAGGGTTATAATGAATGATTATTTGCAAACTGCATGGTTAGCTGAGAAATTACCAATCTGTATACCTAATTTTTATATCTGCTGCATAAATCAGATTATTCATAAATACACGTCTTCTTCTGCTATTGAGATTTTGGAAGATCACTTTTTTGTTTGTTTCATTTGAAGACTTACTGCACCAAATAGTTTATTCCAGCCCATGTGTTAGTAAGACAAACATTTATAAAATAGTAGTGGTTTCCAACATACTTGAACATTTTCATTTTTCATTGCATTTCATGTAATACTCATTTTGTCCCTTGGAAACTGATGATAGTAAAAACCCTATGCCCACTGAAATCAATCCATATCTTTGCATGCCTTTCCACAGGCTCTATCATTTATGCATTAGTTCCAGTAGCATTATTTAGTAGTATTATCCATTAGTATCATTTATGCATTAGTATCCACGAGAATACTAATTCTCGTAAAAATGACAGGAAGGAATTTAATCAATTTATATAAGTCTTTATAATCAGAAAAAAAAAACGTAACAGATTCAACAAAATGTCCTCATTATTCATGTTTACTTTTTTAACTACTTGTCCGGTGAATTCATCAGATATTAAGATTGACCAAACTTTGCTGTTGAGCTCTAACTAGCAGTGGGATGTCCCCTGCTCTTCACTGCGTAAGGAATCACTTTCTGCACACATACGTGCCAGGGAAAGTTCAAGATGCAGTTTCTTTAACTATTCACACATGTGACTGATGGCTGCTTTTCTCATTCTTTTGTCAGGAAATCTCATAGCATGTACTGGAGGAAAATACAAATGCGGAGAAGAATGTGCTTTAAATGCACATAAGTATTTGTTTTAGGGCTTGTTTATGGATTTTTGGTTTTGTTTTTGCATTATTCACCAAAGCCTAGCTATAAAGCATGTAAGCAGGCAGAGGCCAGATCCTGAGCTATGTAGCTCAGTGACACCCCGCCGATTTACACCTACTAAAGAGTCACAGCCCAATATACTTCACCTGATAATTCATGAACGAGACGTATGACAGCACTGTCAGCCACTGGCGGGTAGGAGGGGAGAACTCCTGGGCTCCTGGGAGTGCCCTGCTGAAATCCTGCAAGCAAATCAAAGTCTGAGACAATTTCTTTTCTCCCTTGTTGTTTATCCCCTCTGGCTTCTGCTAATTCACCTCTGCCAGAGATCACTGCAGCTAATAGAGTACTCTACAAGTATCACATTTTAAACTTTAATAAAATGAACTACAGTGAGTGGACTGTCAAATATTTCTCCCTCTTGCTTCTTTCCTGTCCCTCTTTTCTGGGCTGAACAATCAAACAATCCCCCAAAATATCCTAGCTGCAGTCACCACCTAAAGGTAAACATGTCAAGCACCACATCAGCTGTTTACATATAGTTGCTTTGGATTTTTGGTTCAAAACTTGTATTTTCTTATGAGTATAATTAACATGCCTTAACTTGACAGATTGAAAATTTTAAATGAAAACTATTTTTTTCAAAAAATAACATACTAAATTACTGTGATACTGCAGGATTTATGTTTTTTTTCTCTCTCCTTAGAATGAAATAAAATGTGTATAATCTGTTTTCAAGTATACTTACAAATTTTCACCAGTAATACTTATTTTCTTTCTAACCGACACTAAATAAAAACACAAAAAATAAACTTGCCTTGTCAGGCCCAATAGACACAAGCTACCTATGTGTCTTCTCCATCAATTCTGAGAGGATTTTTATTCCAAAATTAAAGAATACATTATCTAATTCCTTCATTCTTCTATCTAAAAAGAGTTCCATGGATGGTGTACGGGGCTTTTCATAAAATAGGTGTTCTTTATTAACATAATGCCAGATCTAAATCTATCTGTCCATTCAGTGCCAATTTCAGGTAAAAGAAAGGAAAGCTCAGTGTGATAAGTGGCAATAACCACTATCAGTAATAAGGGAAAAGACTGATTTATAAACCCTACTTTTAATATTCTTTTGGCACTTAATTCAGCCATCATTATTCAAAGCCAGCTGACATCTGTGGGAGCTCAGAGTGCTCAGCAACTTGCATAAGTACTCAATAAATTGCTAGATTGATCCCTAATCCTGCAGTCAATGTTATGGGTAAGGGAAAAACTAATTATAGCGAGATTTTTCTCAGGTCTATTTACTGCAAGAGTTCAAAGCAAGATCCCATCATTGATCTCAAACTATAATGCAATCAGACTCAAGAAGGAACTAAAAGCTTCCTTGTAGGTCTGATCTCATGAATGCCTTTTATGAAGTATGAGTCAAGAAGCGATAAACTCTTTTAGGCCTCTAGGGGATTTGGGGGAAAAAAATAAAAAAATAAATGATATTATTGCAAAACAAACCTGTGCAGCTCTGATCAGCGAGCTCTTTGTTGCACCCTCTCCTGGCCACCACCTGACTGCAGGAATAAAGCTCTCGGTGCACAATGTAGATGCAGCCCAGGAGCTTCGTGGTGCTCAACCTGCGAGTTTTTCATGTGTCCTTGTAAAAAGGCTTCCACCAGACCGAGACAGTAGTTGTACAAAGCTTGGCTCGGGTGGAAGCTGCATTTTGTTACATAGTAAAAAAAAAAAGACCCACTTCACTTCCAGATGCGCATGTGAAAATTAAGCCCGTTCTTCAGGCTTTTAGCCACTTCACCAAAGAGAAGGTCTGGTTGAATACAAAGCAGCTCATCATGGTGCCACTGGTATTTCAAAGGACATGACTACCAGCTGGCTTGTCTAATGGAAGCTCACGTGCTCACATTTACTTTAATAAATACATGAGATATAAACATGAGGGTCAAAACGCTATTTTATATAGAAATAGCAGGTTATATGTGGAAATATTTTTGTTTTATTTGCAAACATTAACAAATAAAGTGGAGTTCTGATTTGGTTACGTCCCTAAACATAACCCCACCGGAATCAAAATGGAAAAAAAAAAAAAAAAAAGTACAGACAAATATAAAGGAAGCAGTTTTCTTTGTACATACTCACCTACATAGCATCAGCACAAAATTCCCTTACTAAAAGTACTATCAATACCTTTTTTAGAAGCTTAAAGAATAGCTCCCTTCAGGGGAAAACAAAAACAGAAGCAAAACCAAAACCAAAACCAGAATGGATAATACATTTTAACAACAGATTTTAATTTTTATGTTCTGGCTCCTCCCTTACATGAGGCTGACAGTTCTTTGGACTTTTTCTAATTTTCTGCACACAGCCACAGTTTTGTTCTTCTATTCTATTCTCAATATTAAAGTCATAAATCAAAGTTGAACTAGTGATCTAAAAGTAAAAATCTCCTTAAAATATAAAACAGCTTTCCTTTTCAGTGCTTGAAGAATTAAGATAATTGAGAACACAAATGTAGGTATCTAAAAAAATGGATCTAAACTTTAAAAATAAAATCTAAAAACAAACACAAATTGGACAGCCAAATTCTACCCCTATTTAGTGTCCACTTGGAGAAGGAAACCTCCTCTCCTGGGTCACACAGTATGGGAACCATCACGTCTCTTCTAAACAAGAATTACCAGATTTAACAAATTAATCTAGTTCTTGATCTTGTTATTTCTAATTGCTGATTTTCTATGGAATCAAGCACACGTTGACTACACTATATGCAAGCTGACCAGGCTAAAAGACACAGCATGGTGATATCTGGAAGAGTATCACATCTGAAGGGGAAGATTGGGGTATACTTGTCCAGCTCTGTTTAGTGGCACATGTAAGCGTGAAGAAAAAAAAAAAATAATAATAATTGAAGATATTGCCAGGTCACTGGATGCAGTTTGTTTTTATTTATTTATTTATTTATTTATTTATTATAAAGATGTTTTGTCTACAGCACTAGCAAGGGTTTCACGAATCAAAATATGATTTAAATAAGAAAATATGCATCGCCATCCAGCAGGCATTGCCACCATCTTTGCCAAGAGACATTTTGCAATCCAGTTCTCAACCAATTTCTCCCGCTTCGAAGGAGCATGATAGTTATTGCAATGAAACAGGCAGCAACATTTCAAAACAAATCCTTTTACAGACTTTAATCTGAGGAAAAGAGATTCGAGGTCTGTCGCCAGTGGTAGGAGATAATCTTGTAGGGTAGCAAGAAGAAAGTGCCTGAGCTGTAGATAAAAGACGAGCTCCTGCCGCGGAACATTATACAAATGTTGAAGATGCTGGAAAGACGCCAGAGCTCCCTGGTGATGCAGACTGGAGACATAAGTTACACAGCCACCGTCCCACCGCACAGCAAAGGGAAACAGTCGCAGGATTCAATCAAGCGCAGCTACAGTAAGTGCCAGTGGGGACCTTTCATCTTTGGAGCTGTCAGAAGGCAGGATGGTTCACAGATAGCATTCGCCGCCCAAACCGCCCTTTGTTTACCAAAAGTAATGACAACTTAGAAGGGGGACGAAGTACGGGGAAGAGAAATAGCAGGACAATGGATGCTTTTTTTTTTTCTTTTTTTAAATCCTCCACTTTAATGGTGACGTTGAGCCCATGCAAAATAATCCTGCAGCCAAAGCTGACAAACTGTGCTGCTGTTAACTTTGTAAAGATCTGTTCTTCTATAATTTATAGAAGAATGAAGAGGTGTGAAACACAGCACAGTTAGAAAGCCAGGCTGGAGGAAGGAGCTATTTATCATTGTCTAGGTCAGAGAGGAAAAAAAAGAAAAAGAAAAAAAAAAGGAGAAAAGAAAAAAAAAAAAAGAAAAAAAAGCTGAGTAGTACGTAAGATAAGGCTTCAGATAAAACAAGCTCAATAGTATAAGTTGACCAGAAAATGGAAGCAAGTGACAACGAAGCTGTACTAGTAACAGTTTGTTTGCTAGCTGTTTAGAAGATGTTCAGTACATGTACCTTTGTGTGAAGCAATACACCAGGGAAATAAATAAATAAATAAAATAAATAAAATAAATAACACTGTCTGGAAATATCAGTGTTTTGATAGTACTCAGACTTTGTTTTTCAACTCAATCTAAAAGAATGGTGTTTTCATATTAAAAACTCCTTTAAAGAGAAGATAAGGCTCAGTTTTGGGGATGGTGTGGTGTTGGCAGCAGACAGGTGTGCTGGTGGATATGGGGAGGCATTCCTTACGTTTATCTTCCCAGAAAACAAATGGGTGTTGAGATATCTAGATGAAGAAAGCTCTTAAAATAAAAATGGGAAATGCAAAGCCTGCCAACACTTGCTCTCATTTACCATTATAGTATTTACAAAGGCCGTGCACTGAAATCAGGAGCTGTGTATCTTCCTTACCCTGCGTGGCTTTTTTATTACCGTGCCAGTAGTACCTATGGCTACAGCAAGTACTGTGGCACTGTCAGAAATAGCATAATGAAGCAAAAGATGCAATACTAAAATATGCATGAAATATGCAGGAACATAATATGGGAAATTTTTTGTATGAATTTTAAAATCACATTCCTGTACAATACTGTAAAATCCATTTAGACTCAAATACCTCATTGTTTCAAGCCATTGTGGGGTTGCTGTTGAAGCCTATTAACTCCACTTGAGCACAAACAGCCATTCTCTGGGCAGTTCATTAAAATCCACCCTTTCTTAAGCTCGAAGGGACTTCTGACTGTTCAGTTCCCATGGGAAATATTAAAAGAAAAAAAAATGCAGAGAAAAATCAGAGCATGTCACAACACTTAATAATAGCTACAAATGGAGTAATTTTAAATAGTTTGCACAAACTTGATGGGATAAATATTCTGAGGTACTCAAGACCCTTAGGGAGAAGTGTCACAGGGATAAGCCATAGTGTGAAATTGCTATTTGAGCACTGAATACCAATTATTTGTGATTTACTGTAATTTACTTTTAAACCCAGGAGCTTACCCAAAAGCAGTTGGCGTATATTTTAAATGAGGCATCAAGGACTCAGGATGTGAAATATCCAGGAACAGCAACAGAAAGAGAGACGCCCTCAGACAATGTTCTCGTTACTTTCAACTACCATATGGAAAAAAAAATACATACAGAAGATATGGGAAGAGTGAAGTGCTGAGAGTGACATGTATGTAGACTGTTACACGGCCAGGAAGACGAGGTATGGCAAACTAATACAACTGCATAAACTATTTTTGAGCAAGTTTACTCCTGCAAAAGCCAAAATACAGGTGGAAGAGGAGGGGGGTCTCACCTGGTCATGTTTGCTTAGCTCTTAATCACCTGATTTGTCACTGCTTAAATGATATGTAGTTAGATTAGATTAATCCAAAGTGAAATCACATGCATATCCCTCTCCACTGGGGTAGGGAGACAATCCAGCTTTCAGGAAGAATATTATTTATTTGGAATAAAAGTACCCATTATAGAACGGTCTATATTTGCCAGTTTTCTGCTTGGAGACACATGTAGTCTAAGGATAAATCTACAGTGTGTTTGAAATGGAAGCTTCTACCCTTGCCAAGTCCAAATTTCTTCTGTCCCCATGCTGCATGAAAACAAGCCCTTAATCAGTCACAGAAATGAAGAGTATTGTTGGAAATACCCAGGGAAAGATTCTTGGAGCTTTAGTCAGCCGCCACCACCTGTCCCTCCAGCAGTGTCACCGAGTCTTACACAGGGTCATCTGCAGAGGGGTCCAGGTCACATCGTCTGCAGGTGCAAAGCAGATCTGTAAACCCTCCTGGTGCCAGGCACCAGAAATTCATCCCTTGGGTATTGGTCTCGGCACACAGACCAAGATCAGGGAATGGACCCACTTTGTTCCACATCTGGGGCAGACATCAAAGCCTGTGAGGCCACCAACTCCCACCTTTTAAGCTCTCCTTCTGGACGTGGCCCCAGAACAGTTCTTAAATCCAGTAAGAGCTCTTGCACAACTCTCTACACTTTTATTCTCTTTAAATAAAATACTCTCTCAAATAATCAGTTTGTTGTGTTTTTTCTTTCAAATGTTTTTTGTCTGCATTAAAAAAGTAGATATTTGCAGAATTTACCTAACACGGATTGTGTGCTATGAAAGCACCTCTTACATCACCCACACTGCCAGAAGTACAAAGCACCAATAAAGCTATCTATAATACCTGCAATATTTGTAAAGAAGATTTGAGTGTCTCACAAAACCATGAGTCTATCCCTTGTCACTAAGTGTGAGTGCTCTTTGACTTTACAGCATCACTTTTATGACGAGTCACTTAAAAATAAATGTCCTGCGAACTGATTTTAAATAGCCAGTGCTGGAAACTACAGTGATTTTAATTGTAGAGCTTCTTTTTAACAGGGTCAGAGTGCTCCATTCTACATTTGTAAAGGAAAGGAAAACTCAAACTGCTATGGCACAAAGCAAAGTGTTAGAAAAGAAGATGAGGATCCTGGTGGAGAAGCTGAACACAAGCCACCAGTCTGTCCTCGTGGCAATGAAGACCATGTGCTGGGCTGTATTAGAAACGTTGAGGGACACAGTTATTTCTCTCTACTAGAATATGATGAGGCTGCATCTGAAATATTGTGTCACCTTCCTTGCCTCCAAGACAGAGACACACATACTGAAGAAAGAGGATGGCCACAAAAATTAGGGGTTGGACAACAATACCCAGGACTAGAGGCTAAAAGAACTGGAATGGCTTACCCTTGAACAGAGGTTTGAGGGGGAACCGACTGCCCTCTTCCACAGCCTACAGTGGAGTTACAGAGAAGACGGAGCCAGATCCTTCTCAGAGGTGCACACAGAAAGGACAGGAGGACAAAAGGACAAGTCACAAGTTACAGGAGGAGGAATTTAAAGTGTACATAAAAGAAATTTCCCCATCTGAGTGGTGAGGGACTAGAACAGGTTGCATGGGCTGGTTGCAGCACCCTCATCCATGGATGTATGCACAAACAAAGCCCTGAGCCACCTAAATGACTGCTGAAGTGGAACTGCTCTGAAAGGGGCTTGGACTGAGTGGCTGCCAGAGGTCCCTTCCAAGCCAAATCTCTTTTATTATTACTTCTGCTGTCTATTTCACCAAGCTGGAACTTTGCCATAACTCCAGTCAGTTCTACTTATGCACATTTTTTCATTGGTAAGTAGTTTTTGCTAAATTGCAAGATACTTTTCTGTGTTTCACAAACTTTGATTCCCAGGTGGTTTCAACAGAAGCTGTGCTCGTCTCATGATATCATGAGTATTTCCTCATATTTTGGCATGAAGGACACAGAATTCAAGTCATGAGAGGAAAAATCTCTTTCCATAATGTGCAATTCTGCCAGCAGCAGAGCAGCCTCGACCATCTCAACTCCACAGAAGCCTCCTCTGGGGAAACAGAGTGCTCCTTCAGTTCCACAACTGCCGAAGACAAAATACTCTTATCAAGGTTTCCTAATATTGATTAGCATGAGATCGGATTCTAGAATATTTGTGTGTGTGCGTGTAATTTCGAGTAATTTTAATAGAAGTAGAAGAGGAAAGGAAGTTCGGTTGAGCATTTTTAACTTTCACTGCAACAACATATGAGACAAGAAGTTAATCCTCTTTGCCACCAGATTAATTATGAAATCCCAAAAACATGTTAAAATTTCATAATTTTCCCTCTTTTTGGCCCTAAGCTGAAAATATCAACAGTCTTTTCAGTCTCTTTGTATTTAATAGGTATGCCAGAATTTCTCTTATCCCACAACCTTCTTTACAATTTTATATTCTAGATATTAGCAAGTACATCCTTCTGTGTATAATTGGAAGCTAACATACACATGAATATCTATTAAAAAAAAAAAAAAAAAAGGTTATCAATATCTAAAAAGCTTGATTATTTCTGAAAAAAAAAATCAAAAGTTTTTTTCAAAAGATAAATTTTAAGGATTTTAATAAGTCCAGATATTTTTCTCTATATTTAAAAAGGCATTGTCATTAAAAAGAAAGAAATCTAGCTGTGATATAATTGTTTGAATAAAATAGAAACTTATCCTTTGTATTTCATTTGAATCTGATTGTCTCTCGTCTTTATGTAACAGTTTTTCCACTACAGACTGGTGTAAAAAATCATACACATAAAATCACTCCACGTTCTACATGTTCGGAATAGTGGCATGTCTTCAATTTCCCTTTAAATAATAATAATAATAATTTTTAAAAGGTACATTTTGCTGCTTAGTCTTTCTTCTGACTACAAAACATATGATCACAAAGCACCCACTTTCACAGACCTCAAATACATCCTCAATTGTTTCAAATCCTGTTGATTTAAAAAATAAAAATAAAAAATTAAAAAATTTAAAAAAAAAAAAAAACAACTTTGGACTGTTTCTATCTGATGGAAACAATATGAGATAACCCTTTAAGCGGTACGTAATTCTCTTGCATTACTTATTGCTTACTTTCTTACTGCTGTTTTTGTAAAAACTTTTTATGCTACACCTCCTGTCATAGGCGAAAGATTTCTAACCTGTCCTATAATTTGCATTATTCTTTCAGGTCTTGAAAACAATCTCTGCATTTTTTCTTTTGTTGCTTTCTGTTATTTCCTTTTCAGTATTTTTTACATTTACTTGGCAAATGACTTTGCAATAATGCCTCTGGAAATAATTTTCTGCGCTGTTTATACTTTTTTTTTTAAATGTTTCTTCTCCCTATTGCCTTGTTTCTCTAAATTTGCAGCCCCTCAGTCCTTATAATTAATGTTGTATCATTGACTCTTCCTTGGGCACTTGTATCTCAAGAACTCAAGAGGCCCAAGACCCAAGTTTTTTCCTTCTTGTATTAGAAGAAGTTTTTATAGGTCAGGTTTTGGTTTACTATCCCTTCGGAGGAAGAAGCAGCAATTTATGAGACACCTTAATTTTTTTCTCCTCCTTTGTACACTGTACAATTCTGTAGGATTTGCAGTTCTACAGGCTCTAGGACATGTCCTGTGAGAAAAAAGAAAAAAGAAAAAAAAAAAAAAAAAAGAGCTTTAACTTTTATTTTTGTGGCAAAGAAAAAAATACTCCTATTTTTAAAAATCAGTAGCCATTTAGTCAAGCACTTATGTTCAAAACCTTTCACTTTTTCACCTTTTCAGTTGATGAGAATGTACAGTAAATGGTGCTGCCCAATTGTTCACCAAGATTAAACAGGAATCCGAAGTTCTCTGATTTTTATAAGTAACTGTGTCACCAGTTCCCACAACACAATTAGACAGTGGATATATAAACCCAAAATTGCAGCTTACTATCTGTTGATACTACCGCTAATATGCAGGAATAGTTTATAGCAGTTTAATACCTATGAAAACATATTTAACACCTTAATTCTCTAATAGCGTATTTTCTAATTTCATTAATGATGTTTCAGAAAGTGATCCCAGCATATATAATGCTACAAGAGATTCAGGCTTAATGTTACAATATCTACATACACTGCATATAAATCAATCTCTAGTCAGTGTTTTATCATTTTGTCATGCAATCAAGAAAATAAAAACTCTTGGTAATATTAAAATAGATTCCTCTTCCTGCTGCAAAATTAGCTTGTGCTTTTCTTTGTTTGTATTTTCTCTGAAGTAAGAGCTTACTAACTCACAGTAAGATCTAGTATTCTGCTTCCTCGTATTCAAGTACTCCATTTCATGAAACACTGAAAAATTATCTTTTCAATACTTTTTTTTTTACGTATAACTTTGATGCATTTACAGTGTAAATGATTTTCCTATTATGTGATCTTAACTTCAAGCATTTGCATTCAACACATCTTTTCTTTAACAACCTTGTTGAACAATCAAATCTTCAGTTTCCAAACCGAGTTCTGTATCAATACCCAACCTATAAGTAATAAGGATGATGTTCATATTCAGGTTATTACTCCTATACTGATCTTTGGACAATTCCCACAAAGAATTTTCCTTCATCTGTATTGTAGTTACTGCTTTATATGTGTTTCTTTAAGTATAAACAGTACCTTTTTAGGCATTTAAGATATCTGTCTGCACACTTTTGCTCTTGTTTTCTGTGAACCTAGCAGCCCTGCATGAACACAAGACTTTTTGCTCTGGAAACAGCTCTTCATGTTGCTCTTCAAAAACACATTTCATCTACATTTTCTAGACTTCTCTTAAGTCTCAGCCTGTGCTTTGTCTAGCATATTCTTACGGGCCTGAGATTTGCAGGCCAGCATGGACTTATTTTCCTTCCAGAGATGGTCTATTTTTATTCTTATGAAACAGAAATCACACAATTTGTTCACACTTTCTTCTACCCTTTCGTCTCCTCCTACAAATTTCATTTAATATCTTTTGGTGTACTTTTTCTTAATATTCTTTTTCTTACTGTACTTCTGTACTTTTTCTTAATATTAATATTTCTTAATATTCTTTCTTCCCTTTTTCTTGGACCTCTGACCACAATTACAGCCTTGTTTAAAATAAGGATACACAAGCCTTACAGGTTCACTTAGCAGCTTCACATATGCTATAAATGCTTTAGCAGTTTTTGCTTATGCGAGAGGTGGATAAAAGAACTCAAACAAAGTTTGTTGATTTCAGTTCTACTATTTCAAAAATGTTCAAACTGCTTTAGCTATGTCTATTAACTGGCCTACTTTTCCTTACTGAAATGTGTACTGTGTAAAACACAGATCACCTGCCTAGGAGTTTACAAAAAATAATTTACCTTTTAGTCCTGATCTTTTTCTTCATCACCACTTGCTTTCATAAAGAAACAATTTTCTTCTTTAGAGTCAATTAAATTATCTGCTACATAATTACGGAATTTGGGCTTCTTTGGAGTCTTTATTTCCTCTGTGGCTTTTATCTACTAGTTCTACATTCATTTCTAGTATCACAGACTAGCAGTTAAAGAGGTTACAACTGAAATACCAATTCATGAGAACTGTAAGGACTGTTAGACACCAAAGCTAATGCTAAAGGAAAAAGTTGATGAGGGTGGAGACTTGAGTTTTTCTGAAGGTTGAATGGCTAACTGACAACTGATAATTAAAACTGATTGATCCAGACTCTCCAGGGGATACCACACTGCAGCACAATCCACTTAATAGGATGACTAATTTTACATATAACTTACATTACATATTAGGCTTCGGAATTTTGACCATGGAATAATATTACACTGAAAGTGCATTTCATAACATGCTAATTGTATTTATGATTTCTGTCACTAAGGCTGCATTTTAATTTAAAATAAAAAACAAACAAACACAAAAAGCCTACAAACTAACACATTAAAGAGTTTGGTGGTAGAAAGTGGACACTCACTGTTAGGTTTTTAAAGTTCAGTTAAAAACACTGCATTGTAATTCTGCAGCCAACAGACAGGTAAATGCTCATTTTACAAGCATAAGTATTTTAAAATCATTTATAGAGCTCTATTGTAAAATTAAAAATGTTTTTATAGGAGTATTTCTTAGGAGGACATACTGGTATAACTGAAATTCTGCTTACATGATAGCTAGGTGTTAAGACCACATATCTAAATGTTACTTTCAACTCTTAAAAAACAGACTGATGATACACTCCATCGTACCAAGTACCATTTTTTTCTAAAGCTTAATTGAAATTAGCTGTCTTGTAAAAGGCCACTTCATATATGACTACATCAGCACGTTTGTCATCCCTGACCTTCAGCATACAGACTGGGAGTTGGCTTGGAGGGTCTGAACAGGACCTACCTCAGAGACACAGAAGGAATAGAAGAAGAATTAACTGTCACACAGTTGGCTAGTGCACTCCCACATCCCCTCAAATCTTTAAGGCAAGAATAAAGAATTGCTGATTTTGTAAATAATTTAAATCTTTGGCTCTCTGTCTGGTCCTGTGGGGAATGGTACGTGTGTCTGGTATCAGTATGACCTACCCTGTTCTACATAAAAGAAACCAAGACTCCAGCTCATAGTAATTTGGATGCCCTCTGCTGAACCTTCACTGGTGGCACAGATGGTTCCTGAATACCAATGCCCGTTGCACACTTTGTTGTTGGTGAAGAATGACATAGCTGACTGTAATCAAATGGATAAAGGAACTGTGAACAGCTGACTGCAGTTGCTTCTTGCCTTGGAGAAACAAAAGAAAAAAAAAAAAAAAAGAAAAAAAAAAAAAGAACAGAGCTCTTCTATGCAATTCTATTCAATTCATTGCATTTGGATACAAATTTCAGTACAAGAGTGATGTTATCAGAATCACAGCCTGTACACAAGCATAATGTTTAAATTAAGCATTATATTTTGAAACTGCTGCAATTCTCATGCAAGGAGTGGTGGCAGGGGGAAAGAAAAAAGCCCCGTATTTAAATGCAGCATGCCACATGGTCTCTTCTGCCTCCACGTGTCAGAAACAACTCTCTTCCCTAATCTAAACCAACCATCCTTTTATCCATGTACTAAGAACTATGTGAACTAAGCAGCGTCTGGAAGAGCAATCAGACCCCTCCTCTACATTACTGATTTGTACGAGCTCTCCTGGCCCAATGAATCCTGAATTATTGTATACACAGGTGACAAAAGGGAGCAAGAGACACTCTCATCTGAAGGGGAGAGCTGCAAGTGTGGCTGTCTTCAGAGGGGACTGTGACCAAGTCAAGAGGCATGTGCTGTAAAATGGCCATGGTATACGCAGAGGGACTACTCATGCCAATTAAAAGCAGTGTGCTCTGCCTTGCTTACAAAAGATATCACCAATAGGAAAAAAAAAATAATCATTTGGGGTAAGCTCTGGGTTAAGCAGCTAACCCACTGCTGTGTTTGAGATCCCAGACTCTTCTGTTTCAGTCTGTCCCTGCCAGCTTGTGTTGGCAGCTCAGAGCATGGGACGTCCTGGGCCTTTCCTGTGCAGCCTATGTCCCCACCTGGGCTTAATGAAGGACCAGCTCCCTGTCCTGTAGCAGGCACACAGAAGTCAAGCCTTGCAGCTCTCACTGCTGTGGCACCAGAGCAACGTTCTTGGATTTAGTCCAGAAACAACATATGGGAAGATAATAAGTGACAGCAGATGTATAGCAGGCAGACAGACAGACGATAGTGTTGAGAGAGGAGGAATGGAAAAAGATAAAGACAAAGCAAAAGAGTAAACAAAAAGAGAAAAACAATGAGAACAGAGGTTACAATGGTGGAGAAAAGCCACGGAGGAAGTTCCACATCAGAAATAAACAGAGGAGAAAAGTGAATGGGAAAAACAGAAGACAATACTGTAAATGAAAAGATAAGCAGAGACAGAAATGTGTCCCAGGAGACAAACTAGACAGAAAACACTACACCCAAAAGAACAAAAATAGGGAAGAAAAGGCACATCAGTGTTCATTGAAGGAAAAATCAGGCTGACAGGTAAATGAATTATTGAACTTTGCTAGTTGTAAAATAAAAATAACATATGCACCAAGACATATATCCTTCCTCCATACCCACGTCTAGACTGAGACTCACAGTCTCAAGCCGTATACACACCAGATGAATCATAGTCTCTTCCCTTGATGAGCTTTTGGTTTAATTAACATGAAAGAAGCATTGCCTGAAAAAAAATAAAACTGGTTAGCAACAAAGCAGGATCTGTTTTCCTGCCATATTCCGTAGCATACACACACACAAACTCCTATCACTCCCAGCCTGCATATGTAATGTTAGTGCTACATATGACACTGAAGGTTTGGCCCCTTGGTGAGGCTTTTCTTGCCTCTTTCCTCCTTGCCTTCTGAACACATATATCGGCAGCCAGCTACAGTGCTTGTACAGGAGCCCGTTGAGCAAGGCTTTGCTGCTGGAGATGAACATTAGTGCTGTCCACCTACAGCTTTCAGCTGAAAACTTCCCCACACCACTTCCAGTTCTGTTTCAGCGATTCAAGAGCTGCATTCTTAAATTTTCTGAAATGTAAGAGTGGCCTGCCTACACAAGTGACACTCAAAACTTTAATTAGGCCGAACAGCAACCTGATGCTGTAATTCCTTTTATACTTGCTTCCTCTTCTGTTATTGTCTGTTACTTAGCATTATCGCCATGGTTCGATAAACCATGCCTTTCAGCTGCCTTTATAAAGGCTTGTTTTGTTGTTGTTGTTGTTTAAAATGTAAAATAAATAAAAAAGCATTTATTCTGTAGAGGATATGAGTTCAAACCCTAGCCAAAGACCTTCTTGAAATACGCTCTTTATCTGTGTCTTTCATCTGGCTCACTTGTGGGAACTTCTGTTATAAACACTGTTTCATTGAACCCAAGCCGTGATTAAAAAAATGTCTACAGTCAATGTACCTTGATAATTAAGTCAATATCTAGTTAATAAGTTATGGAAAGACTCCAGTACCAGTACTTGAACTTCAAAAGAACAGAATCTCTGCAACACAAGCAAGCCATAAACAGTTGTTGCAAATCAAAATTGACAGGGGAACTTCTTCAGAAAGCAATCCCCCTGCTCCCCCCTCGCAGGAGCAGGCCTTCAGGCCTTGCCTTGCAAGCAGCACAGCTGGAGAGCACATGTAAACCAAAGCACTTACAGCAGCAACAGTGTCTGGAGCCATAACCAGATAAATGCATGGGCATCATGAAATAGAAAAGGTAAAGAAGCACCTGATAACCCTATTGGCATGACAGAAGCAGCTGACACAGCAAACAAGGACAGTGTGTGGGGGTAGGAATATGAGATACCTCAGCCCTAACAAAATGATTCACGCTCTGAGCTTGCTGTTGTAATCAATATATCACACATACATGCTGCTACATCAACAGCAGCACCACATTACGCACTGTCCCCAGGCCACATGTCCAGGATTCACCCATACCTATGTGGTGCTGGCCACCCAATGACTCTGAATACCAGTGCAGAATATAGGGCACGTAGGCCTTGCAAACATTACATGTGTGTGCCTACAGCTGCAGGTACCTATCACAAACACCTCCCTGTTTCCTTCACACTAGTACAAAGTCCACTCCTACTGTAGCATTAGTTTTCTGGGGGGCAAGGCATTTTAAAATCAGCAGATGGTGCTATTAATTTCAAAGAGTATGTCATGGGACTAGTTTTAAATAAGCAAGGTATCCACTTCCTTAATCGTATTGAAAATACAATGGAGGTAAAGACCTATTCCAATGCATTAAGCTTTCAAAAATTGAAACTTAATTGTGTCCATTTATACTACAACATCAAAAATCATCCTTATAAATCCAGTGAGGGACAAACCTGATTGACCAGGGCAGAATCTGTTTGTTTTTGTACAGCTTCTTTCCTGTTGTGATACTTACAAGGCCATTTTACAAAAACTGGCATTATCCCAGGCCCTCACAACAGGAACAAATTGTGGTAACATACACTGAAGTGCTCAGCTGAAGATACAGCGGAAGGAAAGACAGACAGACAGAAGAATGACAAAGCAGAAGCCATTTGCACAGGAATCAGTTCCTGAAATGGTGACAGAAAGACCATGCAGAAAATTAAGTCCCAGGGGAGGGCAAGAAAAATATTTTTGGTTTTTGTAGTTGCCAACTGTTAGCTGTACAGAATAAAGGCACAAACTAGTCAGAACCTTGTCAACACTGGGCTAAAGGCGCAACTAAAAGCTGACATGTATTATGGGACTTTGATGATATCTAAAACTATTCGCTCCAAAAACAAGGTGTTTGCTTTTGCCCTTATATCGCGATTTCCATTCAAAGGACACAATGTACTTTGCAAACACATTTCACTGAAATCATAGCTCCTGCCATAGGTATTTGGTTTTGCAACTCTGTTGTGACTTCCATACACAGGACAGTGCGCTTTGCAGACAGGCTTCATTACAGTCGTATGTCCCACAACCACAAGTCCTCGTTTAGATTGCACAGGGAGCAAAAATAAAAGGGACACGAAGCACTGAAAAGAAAACTTGGTATTTTACCCAAAGCTTTTGCTTTTCCTACTGTGGCAAGGGTATTGCTGACCAGCAGAGTGACAGACTGGAAATATTCAAAGTTTGAAAGCTAATTTCTTGCACATTCCATATATTTAAAGAACAGGAAAAAAAATAGATTTTTGTATCTTCATAGTATACTTTGTAGGCTCCAGTTTTCTACTTATGCATTTTTCACTTCATTGTCTTATTTAGAAATCTAACTCAGGTGCTTCAAAGTGTTCCCAAAGGCAATTATGTTTTTATTATGTTTGCCAAAAGACAATCTGTTTTTATGAACAGAACCTAGAAACTTAACTTAGCTATCTAAATAGTATCTATATCAAATCCACATAAAGAATCAAGTGAATATCAGCGTGATGAAGGTACTGTGTGTCTAATTTAGCGAACAGAATAAATCAGATTAACATTCAGAGGCTGAGACTGCCTTTTGCATTTGTATGTATTTCTGTAGGTAAACTGTACAAAACGCGTCTCACCTCACCATCACTTTTGGAGAGAGGGACAAGGTCCTAGGTCCAGCGTTACTGCGTAGGAGCCAAGATTTCCATTACTGGTGAGGGATGCACACAACTTCAGATTCCTGTGGATGTTTGGGAACAAGAGTTAACGTTACCAACTACCATTTTTACAACTGGTAGTGGAGAATCTGCTTATAAACTTAGGGTGGTAAGCAGAATCTCAGGTCACACTAGAAGATGCTGGGGTCAAGCTCCCTCCACACCTCTGGGAGGTCAATACCTTTCCACAAAGACTCTGTGCTACCTGCTCTGAGAAGCGCAGGAGGAGTTGTTGTCAAACACAGGGTGCCTGGTGTTCTGCTCATGGGCCACCCATATCACACCTGCAGGGAGCTGCAACACTCTCAGCCTAGAGGTTGGAGGAACTGGAGGGCACACCTGCAGCAGAAGGGTTTCAGACCTCTTACTCCTAAGCAGAATTAAAAAAGCAAAGCAAATCGCCCAGCCAGCAAAGGGATGCTACAGTGCAGCTCTGATAAGCCTGGCTGGAATCAGCAGTAAGGAACAAAGATACCTTTATTTTTTTTCCACCACTGTGCATCTCCAAATCTACATGCATCTTAAAAACTGATCACAATGAAGCAGTCTGCATGCAAACAGATGTGCTACTTCCACAACAAGAATTGACAAAGTATTTGTCAGATGTCCTGAGTACTTTGGTACCCCAGATTTTTCAAAACTCAGTGCTTTTGGAGAGAAGTGGGGGGAAAAAATAATTTCATGGAATATGATGACTACATAGGAAGTTACTTCTACCTAGTTTAGAAGATCATTTCCTTTGTTCAAGACCAAGTTGGTTGAAGCCCTGGGCAACCTGATCTAGTGTGTGGCATCCCTGCCCATGGCAGGGGGGTTGGAGCTGGATGGGCTTTAAGGTCCCTTCCAACCCGAGCCATTCTATGATACTGTGATTCCAGAGGACAAGAGCATCCGCAATTAAGGTTTCTAGTTCATGCTTCAAGCTAAGTCAGAAGATTTCCACAAAGCCACAGCCTACTGGACACTTGGCAGTTTTGGAAATCTAAGCACTAGAAGCTTCTCTGTGTCCAGCAGAATTTTAGCCTACAGATATTTTAACAATTTCTTATCTTAAAAACAGAACTCAGTTTTTATTACTTGAATGATCATAAAATCCTTTTTATCCCTCTACTATAGTTGTACTCATTCTGCAGCAGATAGCGTTGTCACCCACTGTGAAAACAGTTTGTCAAGGGAGTAAAACTATTCCTCAAACAGGACTGCCATTAGAAAAGTGTTTCTTCACATATCCTATTATCCAAGGATTTTTTTCCCTTCAATCTTAGGCCCTAACTACCATAAATTTTGGGTTCTGTGTAAACTAATACTCAAACTCCCCCTTGCTGCCCAGCTTCAGGCTGCAAGCTGTTCCTGTGAGGCTCACACTGCTTCCTCAGGCAGCTGGTTCTCACACAGCTCCTGACTAAGCTCTCAGTCCACACCTGTATTTTCTAAACCCTGAACAAATGTTGGAATCAGGAATTTACCCCCAGGTGCTAGGGTCAGATCGGGGCACTGAACCTTGCCACGCTGCTGCTTTGCAGTCTCTTTAAAGCTCAAAGCTTCTGCAGTCCTTGCTCAGGCAACACCCTGACAGTCACCAGGAATACAAATGGACACAACAACATGACTGCATTGACAATATGACTGAAATATCAGTATTGCTTTCCATGACCGAAATTTATTAGAAGCTCGCCTGCCCTCACCAGCCTGATGCTGAGCATTATGAAGAGGATGGGCAGAAAGAATGCACGAGGGAAAGATCTACAGTTATCAAGCCATGAGGTATGTGCCAACCCTCTTGTTAAGGGCCAATATGTAAATTCACATCTTAGTGCTTTATGCATTGCATATACTGCAATACCTGGTGATGGACTAATTGTCTATTACCAAATGTGTTGCTTCAGGCATCAGCCCCCAGCTTTACCATGTGTAACCCTGAACACAATTCACTTTATCCTATCTACTATCAAAGCTTTTTATTTCATAATGTTCCCTTTAATTTCCTTGCCTAATGTCTTGTTGCAATTAGCAGCAGGACCTGGAAACAGGAACATGGATCCTAATTCTCAGACCTGACATTGCAGCGTATGGCAAGCAGCCTATGGACTCCTGGGTTTGGGCAAGACGCATTCCAGGTAAGTGCAAGGGCAAAAGACCACTTTGCGCATGTATGTATTTTCAATGGAAAGGGAGCATTTCAGGCTTTGCGTAAGGATGAACAAGGTCCACAGAGCCCTACTCAGATTGCTCACAGGGGCAGAAGTCCAGGCTTCAAAGCAGTGATGCTCACAGCATTCAGAGATACACAGATGCTCTCTTTACTTATGTCTAAAATGAGATGACATAAGAGGAAATTTGTGGCAAGGGAGAAGATAGCACATTTTCTGGTAGTAATGTGTTTTAGGAGGGCTGTGTGTTTTGTTTTGTTTTGTTTTGTTATTTTATGTTTTGTTTTGCTTTAATTAGCAGGGAGAAGCCTGTTTGAAATGTTTTGTTGTTCTGGTGATGGATAATTAGAGCACACCAAGATGTGTGTTTTCAAGGGATTTGACTTAATAACAGTGGCAGATGTAGATTACTTTTTTCCCAGTATAGACTGGAGAAATGTGGATGACAATCTGGAAAACAAAATAAGATCACAGCAACTGAGGTTTGAAGTCCCAAAGAGTGCAGACAACAGCAGAAGTAAAGGTGACAGTCTTCCCAGAGATCACGTGAAGGAAAGCCTGGCAGACAACAGCCACAGTGTCACCACCAAGGAAGCTGCAGGAAGATCAGGGCTCTCCTCCATGGCTGCTCCTCATTTCGGGTACCAGAGGCCCATGAATCCCCCTCCCACATTGAGGATGCACCACTGGTGCTCTGCCTCCCGACCAAAGTCACCCACATCACCAAGATTTATTGCAAATAATCCACTAAAAGATGTGTAAGTGTCTAGGGCCTGCCTTAGGAAAATCAAAGCCATACAAATAGTACTCTGAATCTACGTTTATATTTGTAATCATCTTCAAAAGAGTTTTTGCCTTGTTTGTCTTACCACTGCCAGGAGGTAGGCTGTTGTTAGGCTGGAGGTTGGGTTAAATCTTCATCCAAAAGACTCTATCCATGGGTTCAAACACAGGAACTCACTCGACTTTCTCTGAGTTTGCATTGAAATGACCTTCTTTTCCTTTTCTTGTCAAAAATACACTTCCATAAAACCTGATGAGGGTGAACATTTTCCTGAAGGATCTTATTTTACCAAGACATGCAATAACAAAGGTGGACTGCACCTTTTAACAAGGCACAAAAAAAAAAAAAAAAATCATTGTACAAGAGTGGCATCCTTTCTGCCTATGTAGGATGAAATGGAAATCTCAAGGGGAACCCTTTACTTACACTGAAACTTACATTTCTGGTAACTTTCTAACTAACATTTCTGGTAATTGATCTGGATAGGCTGGACCGATGGGCTGAGGTCAACTGTATGAAGTTCAACAAGGCCAAGTGCCGGGTCCTGCACCTGGGGCGCAAGAACCCAAAGCAGCGCTACAGGCTGGGAAATGAGTGGTTGGAAAGCTGCCTGGCAGAGAAGGACCTGGGAATACTGGTTGATAGGCAGCTGAATATGAGCCAGCAGTGTGGTCAGGTGGCCAAGAAGGCCAACAGCATCCTGGCTTGTATAAGAAGCAGTGTGGCCAGCAGGTCTAGGGAGGTGATTGTCCCCCTGTACTCAGCTCTGGTGAGGCCGCACTTCAAGTACTGTGTTCAGCTTTGGGCCCCTCATGACAAGAAGGACATGGAGGTGCTCGAGAGAGTCCAGAGAAGGGCGACGAGGCTGGTGTGGGGTCTGGAGAACAAGTCTTATGAGGAGCGGCTGAGGGAACTGGGGTTGTTTAGCCTGGAGAAGAGGAGGCTCAGGGGAGACCTCATCACTCTCTATAGGTACCTTAAAGGAGGCTGTAGCGAGGTGGGGGTTGGTCTATTCTCCCACGTGCCTGGTGGCAGGATGAGGGGGAATAGGCTAAAGTTGCGCCAGGGGAGGTTTAGGTTGGATATTAGGAAGAACTTCTTTACTGAAAGGGTTGTTAGGCATTGGAATGGACTGCCCAGGGAAGTGGTTGAGTCGCCATCCCTGGAGGTCTTTAAAAGATGTTTAGATGTAGTCCTTAGTGATATGGTTTAGTGGAGGTCTTGTTAGTGTTAGGTCAGAGGTTGGACTAGATGATCTTGGAGGTCTCTTCCAACCTAGACGATTCTGTGATTCTGTGATCCTGTAACAGCACAATGAAATACGAACCTAAGCAGCAACGTAACACACACAAACACATCAATGAGCTTAATGAATAGTGTCTATTATTAGCACTGGAGTGTAGTGTGGAGGATAGCAACCAAACACAGGGAAGCAGAAACGCAAGCTGGGCTTGTGCAACCATGTCCTATACTACCTTCATAGAAAAGAAACTAATTAAAAGTAGTTCCATGCGTTAGATATGCAAAAGACCATCTCGAGGATCTCAAGTATCTCCTTTCATTGTATGATCTCTGAAATTCTTTTTTGTGGCCTCTGTGTTGCAATGCTAGGGAATTAATTGACTTATGCCTCCAGGTCCCCAGATAAAAACCACACAAAGGCTAAATACCCAACACTGCACAGCATCGTGGTCAGCTGGGCTTTGCTCTTACTCTCATCATACACACAACATTGTTTATGCAGCTGCTGATTTTATGCTTTCTTTTTGAGATTATGTGAATACCAGCACAGTATGTGAAAAATTTGAACTTCTCCTTCTGAAATACATGCAAGCAGCCACCAGATGGCAATAAAGCCCACAAAATGAGCTGTGCGCTTGCTTTTATGCTTCACTCAAGTTCGGTTTAACTATTGCCTTCCTTTCTACTGCAGAAACATGCAGGAAAACATCCGCTTCCATAATTCAAGTGTTATTTACAGACCGTAGAAGGCTGAAGTGAAAGTGGCAGTAGTACACACTGCAGCACGGAGGTTAGTGAAACAGCAGGGTAACAGCCCATGAGAGAGGAATACATCCAGAAGCACTAAGTACTCAGCATAGCTCACCTGAACCGACAAAAAACAATTTCCCAATCTCCCCAGTTTCCACTATATCCTCACTCTTTTTCTCTTTATTTAGTTATCTTCTCAGTGTTTGCCCAAATTTGCTTAAACCAATGACACTAACCACTGTGGATCAGATCATGATGATTTTACAGCTTTTTCCTCTGTAGTACAAAGAACTCTGTAGTGATTTTAGATGTAAGGACTAACGTTAGGATCTACAATACACAATATTGCCTGTTTTAGCTGCTCTCCTTTATTTACCAGAACTTTACTATATATCATCAGATTACCAATGAGTGGTTGCATTTTGTTGTTGTTGTTTTCTCCTTACAGATAATTTTTTGTTGTTTTGCTGTGTATGTGTTTTGTGGTGTTTTTTGGTTGTTTTTTTTTTTGTTTTTTTTTTCAGTGTTTCTCACATCATCTTGGGTATTGATCAAAATTGTATTCATTTAATGGGGGTATACTTCAGGTTAAAATATATACATATATTCTCACTTTCACACTTCATTTTTTTGTTGTGTGGTTATTTTTGTTGTTTTATTTCCTCACATGGCTTGCGGTACCATCAAACATATATAATTTTGGTTATATAATGGCTTTACTCACATTAATAGGCAAGAACCAACAAAATACTTGGTAAGCATATTACCACTTAGAAAGGAATCTACTTAAGTTTAACAATAAGAAAAAAAATCCATCAACACAAAAATCCTGCATTAATAGATACGAAAATCTGCAGAACTTTCTCAGTTTTCGCCCACTTAAGCAAAATTTGATAACTAGGCTTTATTTTGAGGCAGAACTACATGGAGTCGTGCATAGAAGTAAAGCAGTTGCAGCAACTGTCAGGGAACAGCTCTGCAACTGCTCGATGACATGTATGAACTTGGCCAGTCCTGGCACTAGGACTCCTTGTTCCTCTGCAAGTGTTGCAAATAATATTTACTAAGCATTTTATCACTGAGGATTAGTTTTGTAATAAATACAACATCTGCTAGGGAGGACATCATGCTGAACTACTAAATTGCATTTTACATTAATTAAGTTTGTTTAGTTTTCTAATGCTACATTAATCTGGGCCACTTGGATCCTCTGCTCAGCTAACACTTCATCTCTGTGTGGCAGTAAAACGCTGAGGGAGTTTTTGCTTTTTAAAAAGAAAAAGTAAAAAGAATAAAAAGGGATAAAAAGATAAATGATTATCAACTTGTCATCTCTAATGGTACATGACTGCTAGAGATGGACTCACTAGCACAACAGCTGTATTATTAGTTTGCTAGCTTTCTTTATTCCTCACCCACAGAGACTTTGAGATGCAGTTGTATAATCACGGGGTCCCTGATCAGGATTTTGGAAGAGGGGGATCTGTAACTCACCTCAGAACTGTGGGATGATTTAGGATGCTTTGTGTTCCTCCAGTTCCTCAGCAGGAGAACGGAACTTACTCCCTTCGTAGTCCTTTCTAAGACTCACTGGTGAAGTTGCTGCATCAGCACTAGCATGTTAAACCACTTTACTTAAACCACATAAGTCTCACCAACAAACCCTGCGATGAAATTTGGGCATGAAAGTCTGAGAGGTATTGGCCCTAATGAATGAAAATATGAGAGCACTGCTTGCCATGTTTCCTATAATCCTGCTGCTCAGCATTGCATTCCCTGCACTGCAGCACCTAAGAAGGCCCTTAATGTCCCCTTAATCAATCTCTACCTAAAGTTCATGCTCTGCTGCTTTTTGTGTGAATCTTTTCCAAAGACATTAGTAGCAGTTTCAGAGATAAAAACTGCTGACAACTCTTTATGTTATGCTGTAGCAAGCTTCTTCCTTAAGCAGAGAAGTTGCAAAAACTTGTAAGCTGTTGTTGAAGGATAAATCAACACCTCTATAGGTGAAGCATTGCTTCTTTTTAGACTCCTTCTGTGTGCTAGTTGCTATCAATCCAAGAAGTATGTCTGCATGTCCCTTTGCCATAGCACAAAGAATTTTTCTTGGTCAATTTCCCAGCCAGGTGTATAGGTCATTAAAACTTAACATTAATTTTCTTTCTTCAATGGCTATTTTTAACAATCACCTATGGTAGGTGGAAAGGCAGCAGGCAGCAGAAATGTCGTTCAGCTACACTCACTTGTTTGGATTTTGGATGTTCTTCATCTCACTGTGTTGGTGATTTCAGTGAAATGTATGGGAGTACACCTGGGAGAAAGGCTTAATTTATTGGAGTACAGTATCAGAGGAAAGCCCGAAGTGTTTCCCCCATTACTTAATAATCATATCTTCATCACAGACAGAAAAGGGAATGAAAGAGGGAAAAAAAAAAAAGTGACATGATTAGCTGCAGCGTATGACTTCATCTAGATCACTATTGCTCAGATCATCTTGGGTGTTGATCAAAGTGGTGTTCATTTAATGAGGGTGTTCTTCAGGTTAAAATAATATATATTCTCACTTTCATAATTCTCCCAGCATGGCTGTGAGCAAGCCACGAGTCACCACAAGCAAGCACAAAACACGCAATCCAATAAAGTGAAGAATGCAAAACCCTGGAAAATCAGGGAGAAAATTTAAGTACATATTGTGATGTTTCACTTAAATGCCTAGCTCCTGCATTGAATCCAGACAGGATTCTGCCAGGCCCAAATACAGTACATGTGGAGAATTTTAGCATCTGAGAATTAAACCTACAGGCAGGGCTAGGCTGAGTGTGCCTGAATGCGACCTGTGGTAGCCCACAGGGTCTGCTGAGGACACAAATCAGCTGCTGCACAGCTGCTTGAGCTGGGGTGCCAGGGAAATGACCCCCTCCTGCTTTTATAGGGGCTTTAGGTAAATAAATAAAAATAAAAATGAAAATTTAATAAAAATAGCAAAAGTAAAGTACAATAAAGGCCACTCCCCTGTTTTTTTGAAACAGTGCCCAGGAGGAACTGCAAAGTAACACCCTCAACAACAGCCTGCAGATGTACCAAATCTCACACATGGCACACATGAGTCAATTTTTGGGACCCCCATCCATTCCGCCCCAAGGGGCAATGCCTGAACCATAGGAGCACACAGCACATTGCTGGGTGCTGCACTATGTGCCAGGACAGCCTCGCTTTGCAAGCTGTCCCTAACAAACCTGACACACGTGCCCACAGACATGCTTGTTACGCGACCCAAAGCTCATGCTGGTATAACTCTGCAGGCGTACATAATATATTTTCAGGTTATGTCCCTCAGACAAGCTGTCAGCCCTCACTGTTTAACTGTGCTGACCTGTGGAGCCATGAGGTGCATCTCCTCCACCTGACAAAAGGTACCAGAAATTAACAGAGCACTGTGGCTTCTCCTGCTATCACTGAAAAGGCCTGCCTGGCTAACAGAGGCAGGCTGGGTGTGCTCACCAGTGCAGCTCGGAAAGCTGAATGGTCTGAAACAGAACTTGGCTTGCCTTGGGGCAGCTGGCTTCCTGAAAGTGAAGATCTGAAGCTGAGCTGAAAGCTGTGTGCTGAAGGCTGGTCTAGTCTGTATTTATTGGTTTGGGTTTGTTTTTTTATTTGTCTTTTTCAGGCGATAAATTAGTCTAATAAAAGCTACTGCCTCTCCTACAATCCTTGCTGATTGTTTCCACAGATAAGACTGCAGTATATGTCTTTCAGTTTTGAAACACGAAGCTGACAAGCACAGTAGTGTCCTTTGATGAATCAAGTGAAAGGTGAGAGGAAAAATAACTGTAGTCATGCAGTCATTTATTGATGATTGATTTTTATTTTTATTTTTAGAACTCATGTCCAAATATATTACTTCTACTGGATGTTGGGAAAGGCACTCCAATCTCTGAGAAAAATAAATAAATAAATAAATTAATTAATTAATTAATTAAAACAGGGACCTTGAAGAGTCAGATCTATTTCAATACTTCTCTGGAAGTTGCTTGCAAATTAAATAAATAAATAAATAAAAATAAATGGACATGAACAGAGAGGATGCAGAAGCAGTATCAACTGCATGGCAGAGCCCGGAGTCAGCGTGAGCCAGCCGCGAAGCCCAGCCCTGCTTTCCCAGCAGCGTGTGGGCAAGCCTCACCAGAAAAGCTGCACAACACGTTTTGCCTCCTGGGTGCCCCGTACGGTTTGTGGGCCTGTTTATTTTTGCAGCTAAGTCGTTCCTAGGATTTCATAACTCTGCCTTTTCTCACATCTGTGCAAGTGACTTTCCAGGAAATTTTTGCTAAGAACAACAAACAAACCAACAAAAAGTAATAGGGTGCTGAGGAGCTACGCCCCTGTTTTTTAGTGAGTGTTGTCTTTATATTTTTTCACACTTAACCACAAGTCTGAGCCAGCGACGGAGGCTCCGCAGCTATGGCACGCCTCTGCTGAGGTTTCATTGTTGCCTCAAAACTTCAGGTGCACACAGACATCCCTACACAAGGGGGAAAAGAAAACAGAACCAGGTGCAGGGCATGACCATGCTCCTTCTAACCCGTACCTCATGCCCCAGCTCTCGCCCCTGCTGGACCGTCCATCACAATCTCTGAAGCAGGCATTTCAAGCACATCCTGATGTTTTACTGACTGCAGCTGGAGGCTTCGGCTTTGGTTGTGCTTTCCAGGAGGGATTAATTTCAGGCAGTGTTCAGGTGTTTGTTTTCTCAGTTTAACAGCTTCAGCAGTTATATTCTCAAAGCAAAGCACGCAAGTGTTCAGTTTAAATGTGACTAACGTGTAACTCCAGCTCTGTCTTTGACAGCAAACACACCTCAGAACTTAAGTTACTCTAGATCATTATTTAACAAATCTTTAAGACAACAAGGACAAAAGAAAATCTAATGAAGAAGTGCAAACAGTTTCAGTGTGAGTACTTTCAGTACTTCTATAGGCACCTTCTGAAAGCAGACAGATTGGGATTTTCAGCATTACAGCTCCAAATTGCGTGTGTTCTATCCCACCAACAAAACCTCTTCTGCAAGGACACGAATGCAGCCCAGGAAAGCTGCTTCTCAATTCTGACTCCTTCAACTTCAGGAACCATCCTTTTTTTTTTTTTTTTGTATGGACTGAGGATGATCAGGAACGAGGCCACTAAGAGCAATTTCTCAGTTTTTGAATTCTTTTTGAGTCTCTGCATGAAATAAAGAAACTGTTCTGGAGCTAAAAAGTCAGGGTGGTCTCTGAGGAAATGGGAAATGACTACGGATCCTCCTATTAATACTCGTGTGTCGATCTATGACTCAGAGGAGCACTGCAAGCTTTCCTGGCTGTGCTTTCAGAAAAAGTAATGACCATTCTCAGGATCACTGAGCACCACACCCAGCCATGCAGATTTACCTGCGGCAGAGCCAGAACTCACACAAGGTAGAGGCACAAAAGGCACCAAGGCAGAATGGTTCCTGTTTTCACATTTCCAGTGGCCGTCAGCGTGAATCGTTCAGCATTGGCAATGCAACGGCTGGGACAGTGTTGAGCATATACAAAATCCCATCAAGAATTTTTCTGGTACTGATTTTGGACACGGTGTCCTAAATTCTGCCCGTTTGTACATCCACATCCTTCTGCTGGATCTCGGCCTGCACAGCAGTCTGCAAATAAACACAGGTTTGTGCTGCCAAAAATCCCCCAGGATGGCAAAATCCTCCAGGTAAGGTCCGACTCAGGTGAACTGCTCAGAAACAGAGAGGAAGACACAGACACCATGCAGTCATGGATGACAATAGTTAATTTCAGATGGATCACATTATGTACGGTTCTCATATTTTTGGTAAAAATATATTCTCATATCAACGTTAAAATCATTCTGAATTTTCAAGTTTCCAGTGAAGATTCCCAAGCAATGCAGTATGTCCCACCCAGCAGGCCAGGACTTTTTTTTCTTTCATTCTATAATTTTCTAACAAACTTTTCTTTCCTCTTTCCACCACACATGCAAACACACAGAGAAAGAAAAAGAAAAAAAAAAAAAGAATAAAAGGCAGGCAAGGGAGAGCGTGCTAGTTTCAGGAAATGGTTTGTTAAGTGAGGTCTGATCTTTATCTCCTTATGGAGGCTGGAATATTGCCATCTTCCTTGAAGCTACTGGCTCCAATAATAAAGTATCACCTTCTTGTTTTTTGTCAGAAAATAAAAAAATATATATTTTAACCTGTTTTTTCAAACTTTATGCTCGTTTAGCGTCTAGATAAGTTAGCAAGAAAATAATAATAATAATAATAAAGCAGAGAACAGTCAACTAATAACTCATAATAATTACCCAATGTGTTAGGCTTCAGGAAATTCAGGATGATAGATCAGAAATAAAGTTATTTGTCTGCAGAAAGGTTGTTCGATTTATTTTTTTTTGTGCTACTGACACTTTTTATTGTGATTTATACCATGCATGTTTTAAACACGCCTTATAATTTGAACATTCACATCATCAGTCATACATTATGGGGACAGAAGAAGCAAATTTTTTACTTGAAGCTGACATTCAAACTTGCTGAAGATAAAGCAGACCTCTGGCTGGACACGAGAGACCCAGAACATGAGAGAAGTGCCGACCTCCACAAGCGATGATCTCCTGAGCTTTGCTAATTTGAGTCTGTCATGTACAGGGCCTGATAAAAGGTTTTGGGGGATCCTGACACATAATAACCAATCTAAGAATGCACAGACTTAAGTCTTCACTGCCTATTCTTAATCTAAGGAAGTGAGACTCAAGCATCTTTGCATTCAGTTTTTAAAATCCTTTTTCAGGTTCTATGAAACTTAATATTTAGCCTAAGAACAGTTCATTTGGGGAAAAAAAAAATCCTGAAAAATCACTAATTCATGCACTTAACTGAACATCTGAGAGCAACTGCTAAATATGTACTTTAGTCACACTTCATGGCATCTTCTCCATTTAAATGAAAGCAGGTTTAAATAAAGATTTGATGTCATCGTCCTGATTTCATGTTGGTGTGAATTCAGCTTTTAGGAAGTGTTACTTTAATTCCAATTTAAATACTACTCTTTCTCAGTGATGGTATATTTCAAATGCTATACGTACAGCAAGGAGTCTAATATAACATTTTCAAAAGCAACTATGTCTTAAAAGTCTAACTTAGGTTTTGCAACACTAAAAGATTTGGATTCCAAGTCTCTTAACTGCTTTAGAATATGTTGCCCACAGTCAGAGGGCTTAAATTCAGGGGTCTGTTGTATTTTCACCATGGTATGTGGGTGGATAGTATTCTGTGTGGGCAGGAATTAGATTGTGTGTAATAAGCGGGTGCTGAAAGTGAGAAAAGGGGACAATCTGCATCAGGAACACAGGAAGCAGGAGATGGTGCTGTGCAAGTCGAAGCACAGGAGTGAATTTCAGTGGGTGTCAGAGCGCTGAATTGGGAAGGATGAGGGGAAATGGCTTGCGGAGGGCACCAACACTTCCCTGCTGCATGTCAGGCTTGCAGGAGAGCAGAGGCACAGGGCTGGCAGCCGACAGCACGGGCAGTTCAGCACATTTGCCACCAGATGGCAGGAAACATGCACATTACCAGGACGGAGATGAAATGAAGTGTCATATCGCAAAGACTTTAAAAGGAAAGAAGAAAAAAAAAAAAAGTTACACAGACTGAACGTATGCATGACTTCTGACGGGAAGTGGGAAATGCATGAATACACGCAAGTTGCACAATCATCCTGCAAAAGTGGTGATCTAAATTTTGTTGTTCACGGTGCTCACTTAACCAAACCGAGTCAGCCCGCGTTAACACGTGCATCCCCCCACCTTTAAGCTACACACCACCGCACGTCACGGCAAGGTGATGTGCGAGGTGGCTGGCAACAAGCCCGCCTAGGTCCGGCGAGAAGAGCAGCAAAAAGGTGGGTGGCATTTCTGGTGAGCAACGGGCCCAGGCGAGTCGGGACAACCTGGGCAGGAGGAAGCGTGGGAGGTGAGCCGAGAGCAGGGCTCAGCAGCGGGCTGGCGGAATGCCAGCCATTCCAGGAGGAATGGCTGGCGGCTGGAGGCAGGCTCGGGGAGGGGAGCCTGGGGGTGAAAGGAAGGGGTGGTGGGCAGGGGTAGGGGGCAGAGGTGCTGCTGGACTTGCCGTGCTGAACCCTGAGCTCCCAGAACTTGTGAGGCACCTTTAAGGTCAGGTCTTACAATAAACATACATGCGAGGCCAATGCCACCGACTGATCCATTTGAGCTCCGATTGCTGAGCTGCACTGGCGAACTCCTCACTGGCTCATTTCTGGACTTCTCTTCTCTGAAGGTCTCTGCAAGAGATGAGATTCATACCTCACCAAGGCAATTCCTGAATCTGAGGCTTTAACTTCACATACCAACAACTACTAGATTCATAAAATTCTGTCAATTCGGGAGTGTAGCGCTGTGCCTACTATAACCAACAAAATGAGATACTGCAAATGCTGGTCCCAATCCATTCTCCTTACTCAAAGGGCACAGAGGTGAGAGGCTGCAGGAAGGAGACTCATGTTTTTAGGGAAGAGATAATATGAAATGAAAGAAAAAGAAAAACGAGAAAGAAAATAAGAGAAAGACAAAAACGAAAAAAAGAGAAAGAAAAAAAAAAAGAAAAAGAAAGATAAAGACTAAAGAGAAAGGAAAAAGAAAGAAAAAGGAGAAAAATCAAAGAAAGAAAAAGGAGAAAGAAGAAAAAAAGAAAAAAGAACAAGAGAAAGAAAAATGAAAAAGAAAGAAAAAACAGTAACAACAGCAACAAAAGCAGAATTGTCTTTATTGGGGCACTGGGTCATTATTTCATACCAGAGCTCAGCTCAGATGCTGTGGGTGCATAGCACAGAGTGAATATGAAATTGATGTATACTTGTTGTTGGTTTTTTAACCAAGCTTTAACAGGAAAATGGAATTAGTCTTGAAAACTGGGTCAACTTTCATGTAAATCAGCACATCTGATCACTCAGGATATGTTGTAATTAACTCAGAACAACAGCATAGCAATATATGGAAATTAGACAGCTTCAAAGATTGTACAATTTAGCATAGCATGGGTATCCAAATGTCCTACTAAATTCAGTGGACTTGGTTTAGAATGAAAAATGGATTTATTGCTGTTGTTCTGAGAAGCAGACTTATCATCCACTGCATTTTCTTCCAGAAATACAGTCCAGGATCTGGCAGAGGCTGCCTGCCGTCTGGTAAGGCATATGAGTGGAACCCATAAGTGTCCACAAATCAGTAAAATCTGACATACCAGACGCTGACCCACAAGCTCACGAATGGTCTGAGCTTACCTGGATCACATCCCACATCGAATCACAGAATGGTTTGGGCTGGAAGGGCCCTTAAAGCCCACCCAGTGCCACCCCCTGCCATGGGCAGGGACACCTCCCACCAGCCCAGGCTGCCCCCAGCCCCATCCAGCCTGGCCTTGGGCACTGCCTGGGATGGGGCAGCCGCAGCTCCTCCGCCACACACGGCCGTTCCTTCGCCCCCCGCGCTGCCGGGAGCGGAGCCCGGCGCTGCGCGGCCGCCCCGCGGCACACGGGGGCGCACGCACACAGCGCAACCACGGCCGGCAGCGTGGCCTGGCCCGACGGGGCCCTCGCGGCCCTCTGGGGGCGGCCGCACTCTAAGGGGATGGGCGGTGGGAGCGCGGCGCGCATGCGCGGCGGCGGGGAGGGGGTGTGTCCCGCCGCCGGGTGGGCGGGGTGATAAGGAGAAGGGGCGTGGCGACAAGCGAAGGGGGCGTGGTGATTGGCGGAGAGGGCGTGGCGACGGCGGGAGTGGGCGTGGCCGGCCGCCGTTCGCCGTGCTTATAGCGGGGTGCCCGCGGCACGGCCCTGTCTTTGTGGGCAGAGCGCAGCGTAGCCGGGCGGCTCCGAGCGCTCCCGAGCGCCGGCAGCCGGGCCGCCGCAGCCCGCCCGCCCAGCCCGCCCCATGTCGGGGCTGTAGGTCGGCGCCGAGCCTGCCTGCCGGCGGTGGGTGGCGGAGCGAGCGGCCGGAGGCCCTCGGCGCCTCCTCGCCTTGCGCTTTATTTTTCATACGGTCCTTTATTTTTCTACGCTTCGCTGTACACCATGGTGCTGGGGAAGGTGAAGAGCTTGACGATAAGCTTCGACTGTCTGAACGACAGCAATGTCCCCGTGTACTCCAGCGGGGACACGGTCTCAGGAAGGGTCAACCTAGAAGTGACAGGGGAGATCCGAGTTAAGTCGCTGAAGATCCACGCGCGGGGGCACGCCAAGGTGCGCTGGACGGAGTCGCGGAACGCCGGCTCCAACACCGCCTACACGCAGAACTACACCGAGGAGGTCGAGTACTTCAACCACAAGGACGTCCTCATCGGCCAGGAGAGAGGTGAGGGGGCTCTGCCCTGCCCCGGCCCCTCGCCCCACAGCCGGCACCGCAGCGCCTTGCCCTGCCCCGCAGCATCCCTGCTCCGCGCGTGGGGGGGGGGGGGGGGGGGGGGGGCGGAGGAGAAGGAGGAGGAGGGCGAAGAGAAAAAAGAAAAAAAAAAAAACTCTGAGGGACTCCGGGGTTGTTTTTGCGAAGTTTCCACCCTTTGTTAGAAGCGGTTCAATCCTGTTTGGGACCGGTCCTGGCGAGAGGGAGGGGGGTGCTGCCGCTCGGCGGCGGAGATTGGCTGCGCGCGTCAGGTGGTGGCGATGACTTAATTCCTAGCACAGGAAAATAGTCCCCGAGCCGGTTATGTAATGGGGAACGCTCCGCACCCCGCACCCCCATTTTCAATTATTTTATTATTTTTTCGATGCCTCCCCCCCCCAGCATGCAGCACGTTCGCTGCGGAGAGCCGTGCGCGGCTGGGGTGTCTCCCCTTCGCTTTGGGGACAAAACGGGTTCTTTTTCCACTTCCTTCTGAGGAGAAACGTGTTTTTTATGCCTTCGGGCTTTTTTTCGGAGAAGTTTCTCCGCACCGTGCACGGAGCTTTCCTAAAATCTGTACAGAAGCAGACCGCAACCTCCTTTTCTCCCCTTCTTTTTGTTGTATTTTTTAATTCCTGCCACCAACGTTAAGCCCCCTTTCCGTGTTTAATTCCTGCCACCAACGTGAGGCAGCCCTCACAGCGATCCCCAACCCGTGCTTTGCCGCTGGCCCCTGCACGCCCTGCGGGGGAGCGGCGGCCACGTCCCGGCCACCCACCGGTGTGACTCCGCACTTTGGGGTGCGTGTGGAGGGGGGCACAACGGCCGGCGGGTCCGCGATGAGCCGTGCTGCGCCGCTCCCCCCACCCGCCCTGCACCGTCGCCTCCCACCGACTGCCGCCCCTCAGAGCTGGCAGCCGAAGCCCAGCCCCCCGCGTGCCTCCCGATTGGCCGCCCGCAGTTTGTTGCCTTGTTGCTAGGGCGATGCCAGCCGTTGATTGGCTGGCGGGGGAGGGTGCTGAGAGGGCTCGCGCTTCCCCCCTTCACCCCCTCCCTCCCCCCCGAACGGCCGCCCGGTAACGGTCGCCGCGCGCGGCCCTGAGGGGGCCCGGCCCGGAGCGGGCGGCGTGAGGGGGGCGCGGCGGAGCCTTCCGCCTCCTCCTCCTGCCCGTCCTCCGCCCGCCCCCCGGTGTAATGTATACCGTACGTATACGCGCGGCTGGCTGGGATCCGCTCGCGCCGGTTTAGGCCGGTCCTCTCTTGCTCCAGCCGGGCCGCTGACTGACAGCGCGGTGGGGCTGCTGAGCTGGCAGGGCGGCCGCGGGGCCGGGCTGAGCCGCGGAGACAATGAGAAGGGGGGCGAGCAGCACGGCGGCCCCCCCTGGGGACCTTCCGCTGCCTGGAGGGACGCTTGTGCCACGCATTCCCTCTCCTCCTTCGCCACTTCATTTATTCATCTTTTTTATCATAGTTTTTCACTGTAGGCTCGTTGTGGTGCAGTATACAAACGCGAGCACCCATGTCTTTATAGGACAATGGAAGCCTAAAATTTGATGTGCTTCCGTTACAGCTCCTTGTTATTAAAGAAATTGCTTCCCCCACACCGTCCTGCTGTACCTGTGAGGGTATTCCAGCCCTTTTGTGTAGGAGGTGCTCGATTATTTTTTTTCCCTCTCAACTTTCTGCTTCGACGGAGTCAGCGTTTTTTCTGGTTTTGTGGTAATTATATCGGAATAAACCACAAGTTCGTGGCAGCGTTTTAAGCAATAGGAGAAATCATAACCACAAGCAAAGGTCGGCATTCTTGGAACTAGCAAATATTTGCTCTCCGACCAAGACTGAGTTAAACTCCTGAGATTTTGTGGGTTACCTCCACACAGTGCTAACCAGGCAGATTGCCATTTCTCTGTGCCCATGAATTTGGTGCTTTCCAGGTGGTGCTCGGATGCCGTTTCCACTGCCCCACTCCCTTTTCCACAGTCTTTTTCTGGTGATTTCATTTTTGGGTGCTATTGCCAGGCAGTAGATAAAAGGGACCTGAATCACAAAGTGTAGTCTTACACAGCAAACTTCAAGCCACATATAAGACCAGTTAATACCACTAAAGAGGTCTTCCCATTTTAAATTTTAACTGAAAATCATTGTCAAAGCATGGTTTCCACTACCAATCCTTCAGGCAGACCTTGAAATGGCAGCAGTGACAGCTGTGTCCCTGTTGAGAGGCGGGATTATGAATTAGAGCAAACGAGCCTCCACTTTCACACAAACCTGTCCATTTTATGCACCTCAAGTGCTGCAGCCCAATCCAGAAGGCCAGGTTCTTGGGACACCCTATTTCAAACCTCGCAGTGAGCGTGCAGATCCCCTTCATGCCACAGAAGAGGCCTGTGTAATGTACTCTGCTGCCTAAAACATTTGCCGATGGAATATCATGTTGGGTTTTTGCCTCCTAGATGATGACAACTCTGAGGAAGGCCTTCACACAATCCAGTCGGGAAGGCACGAATATGCATTCAGCTTCGAGCTTCCACAGACGTAAGTGCCTGCTTGTAACATGCTGTGAAGCCTGGAAGTGCGCCTGCTTTGGGTGGAGGGGAAACCTTTTCAGTGGTGGCAGGAGTTGTACTGCCGCAGAGGACATATCCTTCAACTGAAGAGGTTGTTTTTACACTTCACAAAATGGGAGCACGTTGCTGCCCGGTTCCTGCCCACTCAACCAAGTTGTAACTGACTCAGTGTCTTCCAGTATTTTACCATATTCCCAAGGTGAGGGGTGAGTTGAACTGGTTTGAGTCCTGCAGGGTGGCTCAGATGCCTTCTAACTGAGCCTGATGGTGGCAGCCATGCAGGCCAGCAAAACTTGAGATAAGACTCCAGCTTGATTGTCTGGGCTCAGGCTGGGACAGATGTGGCCAGTTAAACTACCTCTGAACAAAAGAGGAGATTGTTCTGGTTCAAATAAGATGTATGTGCACGGGCTGGTCTCTGTGCAAAGAGCCTGGATGGAAATGAGCAAATGGATAAGTAGACGAGACCAGAAATATTCCTGTGCAGCATCCCATTTGTCTCAGAACAGATGAGTGAAGTGAGAGTGAGAGCAGAAGTGTTAAGATAGAGATTGCCCCCCACTCCAAAGGCTGAAGAGTGAAAGGTAGATATCGTCAGCAGAAGGCATACATAAAGGAGCTCCCAGCACAGAAACTAGCTAGAATGCAAGTTGCAATGAAACCAAATATGCAGGATCAGAGAGGGTCTGAGCATGGATGGAGAAGAGGGAGAAAAAGGAGTTTCCTCCTTCAACAGGCTAGCAGTGAAGTCATTAAAGTTGGAAAAAAATTGGCAGAATGTTACATGAAATAGCACAGTATCTCATTAAAGCTGGTAAACCATCTGTTTGTTAGGGGTGCTGGCTTTAGCAGAACCTGCAGGTGATAAACACTTCAGCGGGTCAGTTTCAAAGTGAGCAGCGTAGAACTTCACAGTAGATATTCCTGGAACATTGGGTAAGACCTGTATTTATGGAGGTTTTTAGAGGAAATTTACTGTTCCATCGGAATCTCAGCTACAAAAAGCAATGGTGCTAACGCTAGCCTTACCTTGAGTTGGAAGGGATGAAAAAGCAGGATACATTAACGTGAAATATTTAGCGTGAAATTAAAGAGGCAGTGAAGTACCACAAGCATAGCTCAAAATAGAGACTTAAGCAACCTGAAAGAATGACTGTGCAACCAGCTTCTAATACTGTAAAAAAAAAAAAGTCTGGTATTAAAAGTGTAAAGGCTTGAATTTTGACACTGCATATTTTCTATTTCTTGGTACTGACTATCTGTGGAATATTCCCTAAGTTTATTTTAAACAAATTACAGAGTGACAGTGGAAAGGAGGAAGACATTCAGGGGCTTTCTTGATATTTGCCTTTAAGGATATGCGGCAGGATGAAATACTGAATATCGATTAGAAAATATCCTCCTTCTGGATCATTAGAAAAAGTGAAAATTCCAGATAGGCAAAAATGTCAAGCCTGTAACTGGTAAAGAATCATTCTAGTTAAGCACTAGGGTGGCTAATAGCATTCCCAACAGAAGATAGAGAAGCTTTGTGAATATTTTAAGTTACATACTGCAATGCATCAAAACTTAAATGCTTCAATAGCTTAATACTTTAGTTTTAATCAAAAGTACTGTTAATTGGAGATACGTAGAATATCAACTTCTTTTGTCTTTTCATTTTTATGATATTACAGGAAGAAAAAGGGTAATGCTGAAAAGTTTGGAGAGCTTTCCACATCATTTTTCCTCCAAATCCCATAAACAACTTCAGTAAGAGTTCAGAGCAGAATAGCCCAGACCACTTCGTGTGTGTATACCTATGCATATATACACACACACCATATATTTTACATGATGTTCTAAGCTGGTCTCATCAGGGTGCAGGAGAATCAGAAGGCACTTCCAGTAGCCTCTCTCTATTCAGAACTTGAAATTAAAGTACTTATCCTGCTTAAGATGAAACAAATTGCACACTATCGTGTGTTCTGTAACCACTAAAGTAAACAAGACACTGAGATACCAGCCAGGCAGACAATACACTTGCAGTTACAAAATACAATGTCCAAAACAGTAATTTATTGATACTGATGCTAATTTTAAGTTGGTAGTCTTAATGTGGCCTTAAAAGGGCATGCTAAACATGAAAGTGGCCTCTTAAGTTCAAAGGACATGTGAACTCTCCTGGTATTCTCTAGTGCAATTCTTTAATTGATTCTTAAAATCTGTGCAAAACTGTATTAGGATGAATTGGAGATGATTTTTTCTCCCATCTTTAATATTGAATTTTTCTCAGATATGGAAACTTTGCAAATAAGTTACACTTCCTTAAATATTAGAATGCATTAAAAATACAGTTATATATACTAATCCCTAATCTGATCGATGATATCATTATTATAAAGGGTGAGAAAGATTTTACTCAATTTTGACCTTTGTGTCCTGCACAGACCACTTGCTACCTCATTCGAAGGCAGACATGGCAGTGTGCGCTATTGGGTGAAAGCCGAATTGCATAGGCCTTGGCTTCTACCAGTAAAATTAAAGAAGGAATTTACAGTCTTTGAACATATAGATATCAACACTCCTTCATTACTGGTAAGAATTGACAGAATTATTCTTTGTTTCTGGCATAAAAATAACGAAGGAAAATAACTGAAACAATATCGACATTGAATTTTATCTAAGACTTATTTACTAGTTTAGCAACGGCTGATCTTTTGAGCATTATATCAGTTTGGCAACTCTTTAATTACTGGTATTTTGAAAGCTAACTTACCCTGTACTTGGAGTTGCTTTGTTTTTAAAATGTGTAAAATGCATTTGTCAATTTAAAATTGATACCACTAAATTGTAACTTGTCATTAAGAAGGAAATTTTTGTGAACTGTTCCTCTGAAATTTTGAATAAAGAATAATACATGGAAGGAACAGTGTAACTTCAAAGAACGTTTTAGAGAGAGACTGCTAACTTAAAAATGCAAAGTGAAAAACGTACTGGTGTGCATAATTGATAATTTCCATATGGATGGTTTTCTACCAGTGGGGAGAAATTATCACAACTCTGTATGATCTTTTCCTGAAATGTCATTTCATTAAAATCATTTCAATATCAAAACTGCTTTCAATGAGGCAATTAAATAAATCTGGCTTAAAATTCCTTTTTTTCCCCCTTTTCTCAAACTAATCTATGGGAGGGAGAAAAAAAAAAACAAAGTCCATTGAAATAGGTTTCTTGTGTGTATGGGTGAAAAATCAGACTTGCAGAGGAACACTGGCCTTGCACAAACTCCATTAAAATCAAAAGACTCCCGTTTGACTTTAATGGGCTTTGGATCAAGTCCGAAATCCTGATGCTGTGTAAAATAACAAAGTCTCATCATTACAGATGATACGGGATCATTCAGAAACAGAGGAAATAGCAGTAGTCAAGGTTACAGTACTTTAGTTATTGTTTCTGAAATAACAGCGTAATGGAAAGTCAGAAGATGTTCCAATGAAAAGCTTTGCCAACAGTATGTTGGTATATGTAGGCTATGAAGCCTTTTAAGTTATACAGTATTTATTTTACATATATAAATTGTTTTCAAGTGTGACAGTAGTATGGAGGCTGGCAGAAGAAACAGTGTTAATGAGAAATGGGATTAGGACATACTGTTTGCCTGCCTAGTGCCATTTAAATTGCTTGAACTTTTTTCCTATAAATGAAACTGTCTTTGTTTAACAACATGCGTAATACTAAGTATGTAATGAAAATTACTTTTCTTGTAGATTAAAATACATGGAGATTTGTGGAACTATTAATTAAATGGGCAATGTTGTTCTTTTCTTGCAGTCACCCCAAGCAGGCACAAAAGAAAAGACTCTCTGTTGTTGGTTTTGTACCTCAGGCCCAATATCCTTAAGTGCCAAAATTGAAAGGAAGGGCTACACCCCAGGTATGTAACAGAAGTAATTATAGGAAATGTTTTTCCTTTCCTTTTTAAACTTCCATGTAAACAGAATATTAAAACTGATCTTACCATTTCAGTCTGCATTCAGCAATCTTCCCAGTATATTGTTAACTAAGTTGCTAGTTGTGTCCCCAGATTGCTGAAGGACATACAGTTTTATTTATTTCTTTACGAATTAGCTAATGTTAGTTTATAAGCCTACTACTGTTAACATCAATAGATGCTTTTAAAGATGTAATGCAGTGGTAGCAGAATCCACCAGTGCATTAAAATAATGTGCAGAAAGTGGCAGTTTGCTAAAGCTTGTGAATACAAAGGATGTGAAATTTTGTTTTGTTTCAGGTGAATCAATTCAGATTTTTGCTGAGATTGAGAACTGCTCTTCCCGTATGGTGGTGCCAAAGGCAGCCATTTACCAAACACAGGCATTTTATGCCAAGGGGAAAATGAAGGAAGTCAAACAGCTTGTTGCCAACCTGCGTGGAGAATCCTTGTCATCTGGCAAAACAGAAACCTGGAATGGCAAAGTGTTGAAGATTCCACCTGTTTCCCCTTCAATCCTTGACTGTAGTATAATCCGTGTGGAGTATTCGCTGATGGTATGTTGGGTGGTCTACTTCCTTTGAGTGTGTTTAGTTTCTATCACTCCTTACAGATCATTACCAAGCCACTCTGTAGCAGTTGCAAAAGAAATACATACCACAATACATAAAATATTAGTATCCCAACAGAAGCTTTGTTAGTAATTTGACTTAAATCTTGTAATTTCTTAAACTATGGTGTGTAAGCTAAACAAGCAAGTCATGAGTAGATGGAATTTCCACGTGTGCATTTGTGTTAAGAATCTTGACCTGCTTTTAGCTTGCGGAGCTTGTCTCCGTAGGGATGTGGGCTCTAAAACTGACCGTTAGGAACAAGTTCCTCATGAAAAGTCCTATGGAAAGAACTTCATGGAATAATGGTAAACGATCATACAAATCTACATTTTAATTATACCTCTCCTTTTTTTCTCTCTTCAGGTCTATGTCGATATTCCAGGAGCCATGGATTTATTCCTTAACTTACCACTGGTCATTGGTACCATTCCTCTACACCCATTTGGTAGCAGAACATCAAGTGTGAGCAGCCAGTGTAGCATGAACATGAATTGGCTTGGGCTGACACTGCCGGAAAGACCAGAAGGTAACTTGACAATACAAATCCCAATCAATTTGCTAGTCTGTTGCTTTGAATTTCACCTGCTTTGTTTGCTGTCATGTTAGCAGACCCAAATTACGTCCTTTTATAATACAGCCTACAGGAAATCCCTTGTGGATGTTTCCTTGACACCTGCTTGTGCTCTGTGGAAGGACAGTTCCTTTCCTCTTAGCCTTTCTCTCAAGAAAAAGCAGTGAAATCCTGCTGTAAGTGAAAGTGCATGATTCCATTGTGTCTCAGACTTAGCTAACAAGGCTGGTTTGTGAGAAGATGCTTCTGTTTTCAGTAGCAAATCTCTTACTGAAGCAGAAACTCTCCTTCCCTGTGTTCTCACGTACCTAATAAACATCCCTTTTCCATGTACAAATCTGTCTTAAATTTATAGAGTCCAAAACTGCAGTGCCTTCCTGTACAGAAATAGAGCATTCAGGGTGCGTTTTAAATCCTAAGGGGATTATTAAGCCACAGTAAGGAGGCGTTAGTCTGTTCTTGAACTTGAGTACAATTTTAGAATAAAATAAAATGGCTTTCTTATTCTTCCTTTCATGTTGAACAATTTTTAAGTTACTGATGAATTATCTACCTGCTGGTGCATCTTTCAATGACAAAAGTTTAATATTTATCATGTTATATATTTTGACATGCATAAGAACTGTTGTTCGAACTGCGTGTACCTTTTCCCTGCAGCACCTCCTAGCTATGCAGAAGTGGTCACGGAGGAGCAAAGACAGTCCAGCCTTGCACCCTTAGCTGCTTGTGATGACTTTGAGAGAGCTCTGCAAGGGCCATTATTTGCATACATCCAGGAGTTCCGTTTTCTGCCTCCACCCCTCTATTCAGAAGTAGGTACCTCAAACAAAACACAATGTGGGGATTAATTCACTCTTTTTCTGAACTGTGTTGTAGAATACATGCAGGAATTTTCTCCTTCGTAAAATCAGGAAAATACACTAAAATCTTTTTTAGCAAAGAAGCAGCAATAAGGCAACTTCATTTTTTTCCTTTTTAAATCAAGATGCAGATGAATCGTATCAAAACGCTTCAATGCTTGCTTCACAGCATGGGTTACCTGCAATTTTTTAATGACTTGTGCAACCTTAAATTTGAAAGGTGCTTTGTCAAGTGCCTTGGCTTACCTATCATGCTCTTTACTGTACAATTCTGATGCTTTTCAGAAATTTCCTGAGTGTTGTTTGGAATGACAGCAACTGTATTTACATGTGTACACACACACGTGGTTCTGCCTATGTATGATTTCAGAAGCTTCATGCAGAAAAGGAACAAAGGTGTTCCTACATAGGCATTTCTTCAGCAATTGCATTTTTAGTTCTGGAAAAGCCACTGAATAACTTAACTGTGATAAAACTTTAAAAGCTTCCCATGTTCGTATCTTCCAGATAAAAACAGTAGGATAGGGCAAAAGAAAAAGTACTTTCCTTTGGCTAAAGCTTGCCTGAATTCACTCACTTTTTAAGAAAACAGCAATATGCAGCATGATGCACCTTTTTTCCCCCTCTGATTCCTTTGCCTCTTGAAACACCAGCCTGCTACTGAGTGGGCAGAGAGGGCCACTTCATTTGTGTGCTGGAGGCTTCTCTGACAATCATGCTGGAGCTTAACTACAGAATGCAGCACTTGAATCCTTTTCATTTTAGGTACTTAAAGGTTGAGAATGCAGCTTGCTTTTTCTCTTAAACTGGCAATATAAAATTAACCACTAGAATGCTGTCTAGAAGTGTGCACTTGGGTAGCTCTTGCCACCCATCTTCAGAGGCGTAAGTTAGGTTGCACCCCTTCTTCCTTTCTGTGCAGAAAGGAAAGTGTTAAGGTGTAAAAACAAAAAACAATTTCATAGGTTGAGGACTACATACTTCTAAATAAAAAGTAGAATGACCTACTGATAATTCTGTCTAGTCTGAAGTAATATTCTCAAATCAATTCAGTATTTTTAAATGACTATTTTAGTGGCGCAAGTCATACATATTGTCTTTTTAGTCAACAGTAAATAATACAAAAGATCTGTGCTACTAAAGCTGAGCTTTTCTCATGCTTTTAGATAAACTACAGTCTGACAGCAATTTTAGAATCTTGTGCTCTAGCAGCATAGGTTATTTTTCATTCAGAGTTTTTTATGTTAGTTTAAATTATTTCAGTAACTTTGGATAAGGAAATAATGTCGTACATTGATCTTTATTAAGCTTGGAACCTTTCATTTCTGCCAGTTCATTCTAAAATAACCCGGGTGGTGATTTTTTTTCCCCTTGTCATTCAGATTGATCCAAACCCAGATCAGCCCACAGATGACAGACCATCTTGCCCCTCTCGTTGAAGGAATCCATAAAAAAGCTGATGTGACTTGGGTTTTGAATCGTACCTGCCATGTTGAAGGTCAAGGAGTCATAGTGGAGACGATTTCGAAGGAAGTGGTTTTGCTCTTGCCTGTATGGTGAATAAATGAAAACAACCTGTGATTATGCTTTGAAGCCTACAATAACATTGTAGGACTGCTCCACATGCTTGAAGACCTGAGCTTCCCCCCCTCCCCTTTAAATACTGGCACATACTAGGAGCAGCCTTACTAACCTACAGTCATGTGTGTCAAAACACTCAAACCACATTGTAAGAGAGGGATGGCTTTCTCTTATGATTTTGAAAATTTGCACATGCTCATTGCTTATGTTGTGCGGTTCAGTGTCACTACAGCTTTTTCTCATTTATGCCGCACTGTTGTTACCCCCCTCTTACTTGTTTGTGGTCTGCACAACAAGGAGCAAAAGAAAGCTTTGACAAAAAAAACAGCAGCAGACTTCAACAAATGCACTGACTTTTTCTTTTCTAATTTAATGTAGCCTGGACTTTACCTGCATATGCACATGCTCAGAATTGTCCTAGTAGGCTGGTCATGTATCACCTCTTCAGCTTGGATCCTGTTGTGGATTTATTTACAAACATCAAATGCCTTCAAGCCAATCCTTCTTGCTGTATGTTTTGCAGCCTACTGTAGTAGATAAGCAACAGAAATGGGGATATTATAGGGTTTGGGGATGGAGAGATACCAGAAGGAAACTAATAGACTTTGTTGAGATTATATTCCTTCTTGATTTCTTTTAAGAATTTGTTGCCTTTCTACTATTACCGCAAAGCAGCATTTTGTTACAGACTGCCTAAAAATCACTTAATCTCAGGTGAACTCATCACTTGCCAAACTGTTGGAATGCTATTTGTTTTGTTACATTGCACTGTTGAATTACTTCTTCTTTGTTTTGTGTTTGTGTTTTGTTTTTGTTCTATATTTGAGAGGGGGATCTGCAATAGGGACATACACAAAAGTTACAAAAGCCACCCTCATTCCCTTTTCTTTCTACATTACGAAGAAGATGTTGAAGTTGTGAAGCTTTAAAAAAACAAAGGCACAAGTAAAAGCAGCACCCGTAGACACCAGCTCAGCCTCGAATGACTTCTGAAAGGAAATAGGCAAATGCTATCCAGGATTCATAGGCAGAGAGATACTTCAACTAGTAGGGATGGGAAGGGAAAGTAAATTTATTTTTATACATAGTTACCTAATCACCAAAAATTCTATATATAATGAGGCTCTAGTAGAAAGTATATTTCAATTGCAGGAAAAGCTTGGACTATGCTAAGAGCTCAGTTTGTGCACTTTGTACTATCTTCAGGGTTTATGATACTGTAAAAATAGAGTAGAAGTATAACTAAAGTGGGGAAAGAAGATCAGTGTTACCAGCCATACTTGGGTATTAGTTAGCTGAAGATTGCTTCAATGATTGCATCTGCTATGTGACTTAAGAGCTTTAAAACGAAAAACAGCAAATTCCAGCATGCATTCGTTCAGAACGTGAGAAATGACAAAGGTAGAGCACTCGCCCCTGAGTGCGCCCCAAGGAAGAAAAAAGTGCAGTGGAGCCATGAGATCTGCTAACACAAATACCAGCACTTAGATGCTAGAGATTCATACAAGCCGACTTCCCTTTTCAGAACTTGTAGCGCAGGCTGTTGACAAAGGGACATGCTTCTGGTATTGACTACTTAAATCGAGGCCTAATCCATCATGTGTCTATCTCCTTGTGCAATAATAGAGCTCAGAAGGGAGGGGGAGAGGAAGGCTGGTGTTGCTGTGTGGTGCTTCTTAAAAAACTGCCTTCTTTTTAAGGCTTCACATGTACAAGAAAATAGGCTTTTCCATAAGTGGCCTTTATGAGAACATGAAAGATAATTCATGTTTCACAAATGCTGACAGGGTGATAAAATACAAATGAGTCGCGTTTTAAGTGATTCAGTTAAAAGACGTGGGCTTTGAGCATGAATACTGGACAAGAAGGAAATTGGGTGGTGATGTCTTAGGTTATTAGGCCAATTTTGTGAGTGTCCCTTCCCTCTACCCTCTCCAACCAGAAAAAAAAAAAAGCTGAGGGGATCGTTGGCATAAAAGGGCATTTGGTGGTTTTACTTTTTTTTTCCTTTTTTGTTGTGTTAACAGAATAGGGAACAATTGCTGATATACATAGCATTAAAGTACTTATCACAATACAATGGAGAATTGCATACGAGGCAGGATTGACCAATATCGTAGTAATTGACATGGCATCACAGCCTTTGTGATCGGAGTGAAAAATCCCTTAACTTTTATCAAATAAAATTTTTCTGTTTAAATTCTTTCCGTAGTTGTTCAGAGGCATTACTCTTCCGCAAGTATTGGTCAATTCTCAACATTACAAAACATGAGGTTCACAGTTGTAGCCCAGTATTTTATATAGAATTCTGATCTGAATTAGGAAAAAGTAAGTAAAATCCAAACATTAGAGAAACAAAGTGCAATATTAAATGTTTGCTTTATAGATTATATTCTATGGCTGTTTGTATTATTATTTTTTTTTTTTTTTAGGTTTGGTGCTGAATATGTCCTTGTAGACTCTGTTTTAAGAAAACAGTATGTGGAAAACAATTTAATTTTTCCTATTGCTCTTACTTGTGGAAAATAAACTTTTTTTTAAAAAGATCTTAAATGTTTTCAGCATAAGGCATAATTTCTTACACATGACCTTAAACATTCCGTTCAAAGACTGTCTAGGTGTAAAATGACCCAGGGGAATCGTGACGGTGTTCCTTTCTGGGATGTGCCATGCCAGTGTGGGACCTTTTGGGGTGGGAGGAAACTGGAAGGGGATTTTTTTCGAAGGCAGGGGGGCCACATGTGGCGGGACCCGGGAGGTGCTTCCTGTTCCCCCCTGGGGAAAACCAACTGCAGAAAACCTCCACCTGCCCTGTGTGCAGGACGTTAATGCAGCTCCGGGTGCTCAGCGGCGAGGCCCTGCCGTGGCATCTTGCTTCCGCATACCGCATGCAGCTGAGCCTGCCGCGGCATGGATTATCGTCGTCCTCCGGCATCAGCGTGTTGCTTGACCTAAGAGCAGGTTCACCAGGCCAGCTGTCAGGGCCGCAGGAGGCCGGCGCGCACGGGGCTCCTGCCGATTATTTTATACCAGGACAACGTTTTTTTTACTACCTAATTTCTGGCAGCATTAGAATTTAAATTAGCATCAGTGTCATTTAAGGGACAGGACTGTCTAGCAGTTTCAGGCAGTATTTTCTTGAAGTCTCACGTTTTTCAACCAGAACCTCTTCATAACGATTCTTTGAAGCCTAGGTTTACTGCCAGCGTTATTACAAAGTTGGAAATTATCAGTTTTGTTCTTAGAGGTCTGGTTTTTTTAAAAAACAAATGCTTTGTATTTCTGGATATTAAAATACCTGTTCACACATACAAATCTCCTACACCAGGGTGTAAAACTGACAGCTCTTCCACATCTGCTGCCCATGTGGTATCCATCCAAGGGATGGCAAGTTACAAAGCTTGCACACTTACACTTCCAAAGAGAGACATTAGGCAATGTCACAAAACCAATCAGCATCTTTTTTTTAGCAGTTACCTCGCTAAAACATGTACGTAGCACTTAACCCCTCTTTGGGGCTTTGTAGGGCTGGATTTGTGTGACAGCTCTTCCACTTTCTTCCCCGGGAAAGCAACTTGCAGAGGCAGACAGTCAGGCATGCTTCACCTGCCCCACAGATGATACCCTTGAAATAGGAAATAATTAACCCATTTCTTCTCCCAGCAGTCGATCCCTCCTGGAACTCCCCTGCCCAGCTACAGCCTGATATTTTTAGAGCTGGATCTCCCTGCCTCCTGACGTCGTGGACATCAGGACGCGGCGGTAGCTTCTGAGCTAGGGCCAGATGCGGCCACAAAATCTGAGTTGGACGGCGAACCCCTTGTCTGATCCAGCTCCTAACAGACGATTCCGCGGTCAGAAGGACGTCGTGTTTTCAGTGTGCTCCAGGCACCTTGCTGCTGACGTTAGCCAGACTTGGGTGAAGGACAAGGACCTCAAACAGCGAAGGTGAGAGCTTTAAACATAAAAAATCAAGCAGCTTAGATGCATTTTTAATGAGGTAGGAACGCAAGAGTTAAAAAAATGAAACCAACCCTAAGCCCGGGAACTATTCATAAAGTGCAAGGCCAGGTACTAAGTGCTCATACTGAAGTATTACACAAGGAACACAAAAAAAAATCCCTGTGATGGTGCATCAGCGTCAGGGAGAGCAGCAAGCCCCACCACAAGCTCCCCACAGGGTTTCTAGCAGGACCTGCTAGCTGTTTGCTGATTTAACAAATGTTATTTCTAAAATTTATTGGTTATCGTGATGCCATTCCGTCTTTCTCCACGGACATAACGATGCTCACATTTTCAAATGAATATATGGGAGAAGCACAGGTGGAGGGATAAATCATTGCAAAATGTAATACTTTTGTATTATTTTTGTCCGAAAATTAATGAAGTTGCCTAGATCTAAACAAGGCCTTGCTGTCATCAGGCTGCCTAGATTCGAAATGAAACTTCCCACTAGAGATGGTCACAGCAATGTTGAAGGCAAATTTGTCATGTTTGTCCATCAGCTAACAAGCAGCACTTAATAAATCCTTCCATGGTTCTGCTAGCTCTGTAAAATATGTACAATATTCCCTGGGTAATGATTTCTGATTAATAAATGTGTTTTACTATTATTATTATTATTTACACCCTCATTTGGGAGTATATTCTAAAGGCGTTGAAGTCTGCTAGCACCAATCCATTTTTCTGGTTAGCCAGGCTAAGAGGAAGCATCTTCCTAACATCTTAAACTCCAGCTCCCATTTCCAAAACTGTTTCAGTGTCAAACGTGTTATAAACAAAGAAAAACCTTCACCGATGTTTTACAGCTATTTAATTATCTCCCATAAATTAAAGCAAGTGTTCTTCATATCTATCTTTTACCAGTTTAAGACAGGAAAGACACTTTTACTGCTGCCCGTTATGTTTTAGTGCATCAGACACCATTAATTGTGACAGGGTTCCACACCTCTAAAGCAATAAAGCGATTTGTCTGCTGTATCACATAAAGGTATCCTCACAAAGAAAACAAGATAAAGAAAGCAATACCTGGCCTAGGCAGCAGTATAACAACATAGTTTAACTTCCAAACCACATGACTGTTTACTTTTCTTCCCAAGTTTTTCCTGTTTTTTTTGTGTTGTTTTTTTTTTTTTTTCCCCCTTATAATTCAAAGTAATTTGAAGACGGTAACAACCTTCTCTTAATCCCATCCCTGACTTCCCTTTTCTATATTTTATTCAGATTTTCCAGTGTTCCAAAACATCCTACTTCTTTGAATGCTTGTCTTTGCTCCTATATCCTACACAACCAATACAGCCAATCATAAAGCTCAATTTCCTCAAAAATAATCTTTTGTCTACCTTGTGTACTTGAAATACTTTCCCAGAATGTCCTTAAAAAGCCACTATATATTTTCTCCTCAAAACCATATTTTTATTGAAAAAATACCAGGAATAACAATTAGATAGAAGGCTTGTGAATTCACAGTATAAAACTTTCATTTGTTTTCACAATATGACCCAGTCAATAGGCAGTTGCAACATGGCAATAAATTTAAGGGGTTTCAGCACCCTTACCATGAAGTATCTCACAGTGAGGACACGTAACTCACCTTGAAGGTGATTTCATCACAGATGAAAAGCATACACTTGGCTGGTTAATGTTGGAATACACCACTGCAATCTCATACTTTCTTTAACCTGTGAGATAACACATCCTAACACTGTGTTACCATTACACACACACACCAAAAAATCAAATTAAGCTTTAAATGGCTCATAAAGATCATTTTCATGTAGCTAACCTATGGAAACCCTGTTCTAATGAACGCTATTTTACCCTACGCTCCTGCTCATCCTTTTTGTTTACGACATGCAATTAGAAAGTCATTTTAGAATGCATTCATTTCTCTGGCATATAGTTGGTACTACTCCACGGTTTTGCGTGTCCTAATACTAACTACACTTCTGGCACTACCAGAAGAAACAGGAAAAAAGCACACTTGATGAGGGCATGCTTGGAGTTGAAACGGAGTACAGGCAGCACGCTGCCTCCATTTACTTGCTGCAGCAAAAGGCAAGCTCTGCTGTGCCGAGCCTTACTCTCTTGGCAACCAGCTGATAAATACAAAATACTCCAACAAATCATCTCTTTATCCTTGGCTATCGGCGAGCAGATCTGGAGGGGACGGAGGGAAGCCACATGTAAAGAGAGAAAGAAGGAACCCAAATTTTGCACTGGTTACTGCCCCCTCTGCCCATAGCAGCCACCAAGAGAGAAGCCAGGCATCGCACCACTGACAAGCACAGGGATATCTTTAGTTCAATAACGCAATCTGCAGCTTATAAGTGCATTGTAACAGGAAAGTCCCTCGCAGAATGCCCTGAAAGCCCTCTGGGAACGTCTTATATAGCAAGTGCCCGGCTCCATCACCTGCGCACATCCACGGGGAGTCACACACGTGTGTGCACGTACCCCAGACAGGCGTGCACACCCACCCAGTGGACTCCGGGCAAGGAGCAGCTTTGATTTATGCAGTTCAGAAGCCTGTTTACTTGTTACATGAAACAGAGTTCTTGAAAGTTCAGCTGAGGACACTTTGGACTTGGACAAGCTGTTGTGTTTTCCAACCTTATAAGAAGATGTTCTGTCCCTGCAGCTCATAGATCTTTCTAAATATGGTGACAGTTTTAATAAGGGGTTTCAAAATGCTGTTATGGGATTATGCTAGGATGCTCGGAAACATACCCAGAAACTGAAGCACACACTTTTTCTCCAGCCCTCGTGCAATTCAAGTTGCTGACGGGAGCAGCAAGCACCTTGGTGACCTTTAGCAAGCTCCAAGTCAGTAACTTTTAACACAGGCCCCAAGAAGCCTAGAGCATTGTGAGAAACGGGCAAAGAGGGAAAGAATACTAAGAACAGCATAGCACGTGGAAAAGCGAAAGCAGGTGGGATTTGCCAGCTCTAGCAAAGTGTGCCACAGAGGCAGCTGGTGCAACGAAGTGAGAAGCCTCGTCGCACTGCTGTCCATCCCATTTGCACCAGGTACCATCCGTCTGCTTTCGGCTGGGTCCAACGCCATCCAGCGATGCTGAACACCACGCAGTACAGTGACCAACGGGCAGCACAGATTTTGGGTGCTGCAGGGGCAATGTCCGGTGGTGGGCATCCCTGCTGAAAGGCGTGCGATGGGCACACCACCTCCTGTGGGAAAGCGCATCCTCACCCGGGCCAGGGCTGGCTGCCCCTCGGGAGCAGCTGCCGAGGAAATCAGTCACTTTCCTATTCATGTGATTTCTCTAAAAGGTGCTGCTGACACCAGCTCTGTCCCTGGGGGGGACGGCGACTTGTGTCACCCTGTTCCCTGAGAGGGTCAGCTCTGTCCACTCTGGCGTTTGGCGTTGCACTCTTGGCGTCGCCTCCAGAATTCACAGCTGACACTAGTTATTTCTAGGAGTTGTTTCTCTCCAAAAGGAAAAAGCAAGGGTGGGGGAAGAAGATGGTTGCAATTATTTAAATAAATAGCACGTAAGCAACTGCTCTTATTAAAGAAACAGAAATAATAGGCTCAGACTTTTTTCACGTCTTGTCTGCTTAATTGGCTTACAGCAAACCCAGTTCCATGAACTGACTTTTATGAGTGCCTATTTAGCCTCCACATAATGTCAAAAAGATGCAGATAGCAAGTTTTATTCAATGCTTTATTTATTTATTTATTTGGCCTGCTATTAGATATATGCAGTACATGGAAGAGGCAAAAATGATCATCAAAGGTAGGATTTGTAGCTCACTGGCTTTGTTTACTGAGCTAAAAAGATAAAATCTATTCTATTCTTGTAGTTCTTTAACTTGGTTTCCTCTACTACTAGAGCTGCAGAAAAGGAAATTTTCAGCTTCCCGAATCATCTTTATTTCTGTGGAATGAAAGTGACAGAGGAACACTTCAACCACACAAAGTCAACACAAAGCAACCAGAAAAAGGCAGTTCTGGGGGAATAACTGGGCACTGATGTGTTAAGAACATCATGTGTTCCCCTACACCAACATCTAAACAGTCACTGGCAATACGCCTAGATATTTTGGATGTTGTGTGTCTGTCAAATAAATCAACAATCCAGATGCAGAGTCTGGCAGTGACGACATTCTGCTGGTGACTTTCAGTCCATAAGCTGGTGAGTAGGACAGAGTGAAACACAAATATTGTGGTTTTTAATCGCAGATGTTATTTTGGGCAGCTATGTCATTTAACGGAAAAATGATTTTTTTTCCCTTTTGGTTCACAAAACTGGTATTTTTAAAACTTTTTTTTTTTTTTTAAGAAATGCTTTTAAGAAGGGACATCTCTCTCAAATCGCAGAGAACAATCAACCAGAAACATGGCATCAGCCCTCAAAATATCATCTCCATAGAACAACAAGGAGAAAATGGTTTTAAGACATACACAAATTAAGATAATTAAATTCAAACCATTACTTCTGAAGCGAAGGAACTGCTGCATCCTACAGGGCAGAACATGCTGCAGAGTTAAGAGAGAGAGCCTAGCTTGCACCCTAGTACCTTATCAGATTGTGCCATGCCAGTGGCTCCCTAAGGGGAGAAATAACAAAATGCCTTCTTGTTTGTCACTGCATGACTGTTTTGCCCCAAACCTGAGGACTCTGCAACCAAAACTGCCATCACAGACCCAGCACACCCACGACCACTCTGTACTTAGTATGGCACACTGGTTCCATTGGCAGCGCTCGTTTAGAACCCGTTATTTAGGTTAGAAAAGACCCATAAGATCATCAAGTACAACCATTTGATCTGCACAGCTCTGCCAGACTCAGGGGAACTTCTACAGTTCATTAGTAACCTACCAGGTAACATTAAGAGGTTTTCCATTTTGTTTTCATAGCAAAATGAATGGCACACTTAGCAAAATATACCACACTAGAGAATTTTGCTCAAATCCAGTGTGTGTGCAGAAAACAAAGCCTTCTTGCCGGCCGGCCCTCACAGAGCTTTCTGATACCTGCTCCGTCTCCCTCTCCAATTCCCCTAAAGCCACAGGTGCTGTCCCCAACAAGCTCTTTGTCCCACAAGGACACGGATGGGCAGCACAGGAGCTGGCCGCAGGACAGGCAAATGAGGTGGACATGAAGGCCATGGGTGTGCAGGACAAGGTGGAGGAGGCCCGGGTGCGTGGCTCGCCCCATGTTCTCCTCACACAGTGAAACCACGGCTCTCCTGGTCGTGCTTAACCAGGGGGTGTCCCACCAGGGGATGGGCTTTGTGGCACCCTACAAGGGGAAGGCATGTCTGGGCCAAACAACAAGGTAGGGGAAGGTGGAGAGCCACAAATATGCAGACACCTAGATGGGGCCAGCTGCGTGCTGTCAGCACGGCCATTTCCTAGCAAAGGAGCATGGCTCGCTTGTGGGTTTTTCTCCAGTAATACCATCTAGTGCAGCACACCACAGCTCACAGCAAGTAACATCGCAGAGCCTTAATCTAATGCCAAGAGCCAGAAAACCATGGTCAGAAAACCATGGGAAGTGGGTTGGTGGGAGCCCTGGGAAAGGGAAGGACACCTCTAGGATCTCTGTGGACCTGCTTCTTCGCCAAGTCTCCAACTGAACCAAAAGTCCAGGAAATCATGTGGGAGCTTTGTTCCCTAGGATAGGTTGCACAAGTAAAGGTTAACTATAGTTAACCCTTCTAACCTGATATAACCTGACATTTTCAATCTAATATAAATTGAAGTTGTGGTCTTCCATTTAACATAACCATTTTCAGTGCCCATCTTTTCCTCTCATTCATTCTTGGGGTCAAAGCTTTAAGATCTATTCAGTGTTTATCCTATCCATTGTGAACCTGCTTTTCAACAAAATCATTTATTTAGGAAACCTTTATTTATTACTGAGAATATTTAGTGTACAATGGAGTTAGTAAGTATACTCAGATAAGAACAGGATAGAAAACAGTGACTTGAACTTGTTCTCCCAGTTGGCCTGTGTCTTTAAAAAGTAGATTTATAAACTCCCTTACAGCTAAATATGCCAAGTTTAAACATTACTATCTAATATAACTGCTGCAGCTATGTGTTAGATCAACTCTACCAAAATTTTAACTTTGATCATTTTCACAACATCTAAGCACACTTTTGTGTGTGTGTGAATCCAAAGTCTTATACCATAAAAGCCTTATTATGCAGGAGACTTGGTATTTGAAAACCATCTTAGTGAACTCATGTCTTTATAATAATACATTAAGTATTTTGAGGACCAGTTTCCCACCTTCATATACTTTTTCCACTATGATCTCAGCAGACCCTTCAGATTTTCAAAGCTGAGCAGTCTTAGAAACTATAAATAGCAATATATTCCACGTATTTTCCATCTCCTACATCTTACAGTATGACCATAAAGTGTTAAGTGAAGACTGGGATAATTTTGGATTTGAATGAGGTTTCATGCGAGTGAATCATAAAACACACAAGCAGCACTTTCTGTAAAGAGAAGGGAAGGGATTCTTTGCCAGGGAGAGCTACCCAAATGATTTCCTTCATTATGGTTTTTCAATTCCATGTGCTTCTTTTTAAGTAAAGGAAGACTAGGCAATTGCTATAATTGGCAGCACATTTCAGCAATTCTAGACTAAAAGACATCAAGTAGTTTGACAGGAAAAAAATCTGAGAAAGATTTAATGTTAAGGTTTTCTAAAAATTAGGATGCTTCACAGGCAAACAAACAAAAAAGACAACAATTTACTTTCCATACCGAAAAAGCTTTTCTTTCTCTCTTTAATAAATACAATAATCTATCTTCTGGAGTCTTAAAATTAAAACTTATTTCCTTAGGAAAAATGTAGATGTTTACACTTCATTTTATACAGTGCTACATTTTTACAATCTCGGTTGAAGCTAATCTGGTAGAACATACGATTTGGAGCTCAGGTTACAGGACTACACATAAAAATTCCTAGTTTCCTGTTTTCACGTATGTGCCTGTCATTTGAACTGACGCTGAAACCTGAATTAACAGCCTGGTCTATTAAACTAGTCTATTAGGCATTTCAGATTCTGCAGAAGAGGCAGCACTTTGGCATGTATTAAGGAGATCAAAGATGATTTGGAAAGTAAGCTCAACAGATTCAGATGCCCCTTTCAGAATTTGCTTTCACAAGGCATGTGTTTAGTAAGTTTGGTGCCATAAATCTCAGAGCACACCTGCACATGAAATGCTTCCATTTTCTCACTTCTACTTTCTTCATATGCATTCAATCCATATGTTTCAGAAGCTTCTAAATGCCACAGCTATTAAATTAATGATTTGGCTAGATTAAATTTTGAAATAAGGAAATAAATGCACTGAAAAAAAATATTAAAAATGAAAGACCTACTAAATGACAGACAGCTATTTTGGATTTATAAAGCATTCAGGCTTGGAAAGTGATCTGAATGGAGAAGACGGAATACAGCTGATACGGTGTGCATGCCAGCCCATGCAAACGTAGCCAGGATGGCATCACCTTGTTTATTGTTAAAGGCAATTGAAAGTTTACAGGGTTTATGGCATTCCTTCTTTTCAGCATTGCTCCCTCCTTATCATTTTACTCACACAGCAGCAGAAGCTGCTCCTAAGCCACGTGCAACTTTGAGGGTAAAACAAGCGCCAGTTCTGCGGGATGGATTATTGTTAATCACTGATTATCACTGCAGATGCAATGCTGGGATGCCTCTAAGGCGAAATCCTGCAACACCTACTCCACAGGGGGGGCCCACCTTCACGAGTTGCTGCTGCTGCCAACCACACTGCTCAGCACGCTGCGCACAGGAGGTCAGCGTGGACAGGAGCATGCTGCTAAATGTGCTTTGTAACAGGTCGACAAGAGTAGCTTCAGCAGAGGGCTTGCTTAACAGCAGCTGAGTCATGTTTTGGTGAACCAGTGCCTGGTTTCACCCCCTTCTCTCCCTCTCTCCCCACTTTTTCTTTTTTTTTTTTTTTTTCTGAGTCATCTCAGTCAGTCCTGACATATTCCTCCGCTGCCTGGATAATGGAGAGCAGCTGTTTATATCAATCATCTCAATAGCACGCAAGACCAAACTTCTCGCAGCTTCTCAGAAGCTGTAGGGAGGGGAAGGAACCTGGGGGGGGAAAGCAATTCCCTCTAAAAGACCCTGCTAGCGTCATTTTCATTAACAAAAGCCTTTCAAAGGCCATATTTATTTATTTTTTAAACTGGACACAGTAACTGTGATTGCAACACTGCACTGCACTCACGTTGTTGTTACTAAACCCATACCAGGCAGAAAGCCAATGAATTCATTAATCCATCCTCAGAGCCAGCAGATAAACAGATGAATTATACACAGATTGCAGGTGGGGAACAAGTGACACATCGCAAACTCATTCCCCTGCCTGGACCAGAAGTCAGAAATGTTTAGTTTCTGTAACTTTTAGCATTCTGCCAGGCAAAGATGTCAGCGCAACAAGCACGGATGGGTAGCCTGCTGAAGGAGGAAACAGCACAGGCTGCAGGCTGAACTCTGCTGCAGAAAGTTGTTTAAACAAATACAGCACAAGTCTCGACGTCAAAGCTGGAAGGCAGGTGATTTGTGCCCGTTTCTTTCCTTTTTTTACCATTAAAAAAAAAAAAAAAAAAAAAAAAAAAAAAAACAGAAAAGCAAAATGTACAAGTTTTATTTTCTATTATTATGTTATCAAAACATAGATTGCCATTCTGAGTTTTGCTCTTTGGTTTCAATCATATCTGAGCTTTAAAAACCCCGTGCCTCAAGTCAGTCAATAACAGGAGAATCTCCACTTAAAAAAATAAATGTGTGGCTAATGGAGGAAGGCCTGAAAACAACTGGAGTGAACTCTGACACCAAAAACCTGACATTCACAATACTAGACACATGTACAGACATCAACTTCAAACTTCTTTGTAAGAAAAATCCTCTCTTGTAATTTCTTTTGAGTGTCTGGAGTTGGCAATACTAATTGTTTTATGCCTCAAGCAAGAATCAGCAAGTACTAATAGAGGAGAGGGTTTTTTTGTACAAGTAGCAATGACAACGTGCTGCTTACCAGAAATAATCAATGACACAGAAGTGGAAGAGGAGAGAGAAAGAGGCAGAGCAGGTGAGGAGAAACTAACAGAAACTGAACCTGCTTAAATTATCTTTTTGATTATATTTTATCATATTTTGCTATTGCCTTCCTTATTTCCCAATAAAATACAAAAGGAATTATACTCCTCATCCTTGTTGATTTTCTCATTGCTGGCAATTGGTAAATATTTCAAATTTACTTTCTTTTTGCCTTCCCTCATGTAGTGCTGCTTAAGGCAGCTTCCTCTTCCAGCTGCCTTTAAAACTGTTTCCCTGCACTGAGAAATGCATAGCACGACAGAGATACCCTGCCACAGGGAGTTCATGTGCTGGGAAGGGAGGCATCTGGCGGCTTTGGCTGTAGTTCTCAGCAGTACCAAATGAGTTTTAATTAGTGTAGAAAATTCTGTCAATCTTCATTCTGAACTGGCTCGTTCAGTCACCAGCATCCTCCAGCAAGATGGTTTTCAAACACATGGGAACAATGCCACCTTGGCTGCCCAGAGCCGGGTCACCCACCAGCTCTCTCTTCCAAACAACGACCAAATTATTCATCTTAGTTTTGTAGGTAGCAGACATTTTGTTTTCAAGGTCAGGATTGTTTCCAAAACCTGTCATAGAATCACAGAAACACAGAACAATGGAGGTAGGAAGGGGCCTCTGGAGGTCGTCTGGTCCAGCCTCCTGGGTCCAACTAGTCCAACCCAGCCTTGGGATTTTGTTGGTAGCAAGTTTCTAACCACCTTTTTTCAGGGAAAAAGCATGAAACCTAAAAGCTTAAACAAACTAAATAATAATAATAATACAATATAATAATTAATAACAGCAACAATAATAATAACAATAACAATAATAATACAATAAGGAAAACACCCTGAATTACATTTTTAATTTTACCAAAAGAAAATCTAAAAATAAAACTCGCTCATTGCTCTCCAAGAAGATCATGTACTACTCAGAATCAGAACATGCACTCTGGTCTTTGTTTTGTCCTCTTGTCCCCAGCAATCCTCTGCCCAGCAGGATCATGTTTTCATGTTAATTCAGGACACAAAATGGGGAGAAGAGAATCCAGACTTTTCTTCCTTCATGAGTTCATCATCAAGGCTGTGTTACTTGTCCAGAATATCTAACTGGTGCGGTCAGCTGCCATTTTCTCAGCTGGTGAACAAAAACATGGAGCATAGCAAGTGCTGGCCATATTTTCATACATTAACGATCCTGTAACTGCACTCCTGGAGAGGGAAATGGGGAAAATAATCAGCTTGGCACTTATTAAACTCCCTATTCATGAAAGTATTCCCTCAGGTACTTACAAAAATATCTTTCTTTTCATCCTTCTGTTTGTCTTTCCTAATGTCATAAATAACCTTGCAAGCAATAAAATTCCTTATCTGTTAGGTAAATAAAGCTTAGCCCAGTTTATAACCTCCACAGTAGGATTTTTCTTTTAAAAGGAAACCTAAAGACAAAAGCAGATATTCGTTTTCATAAAGATCTCCATGGGACTCGATTTCATAACCCCCGCCTGTATGAGGCAAGCCAGAAAAAGCCAGGAAGTTCACTGTCAACAGCTCAAACGTGGCTCCTGATGCTGTACTTCTTGGCTTTTGCTGGTCTCCTTCTGTATTTCCACCTCCTCCCAAGCTATGTGGAAGGGGGAAAAGGTGCTTGCAACAAGTGTTCAGTGCACGGCAGCAGAACAAAGAGAAAGCGTGTGGCAAGCATGAGGATTGATTTCTTCTGGATCTGTTCCCAAGGTAAGGGAAAAAGAGAGTAGGAGTTCAAGGAGCTCGGTATGAAAGACTGAAGGTCAGAGCTTGCAGAGCTGAAGGAAGGACCTGGTGAGACAGCAACAGGGATGAATCCTCAGGCATTTTCCCTCGACGGGCCCCCTTCCTCAGTACTAACTTTATACCAGAGAACCTGCTCTTTGCATCATCTCTATTCATGAAAAGCCTTCAAGAAGATACGGAGGGCAAAAAAATACAGGACAGAAGAAAGTCTAAGCCATGGCATCAGGATTAGGCCCTCCCTCTTAAACTGGCATCTTATGTGAATGTGCCATTAGCACCCAGTGCATTAGTCAGTACCACTCACATAATTACAAAGTGTGTCATTAATTACTTCAATGCACAAACAAGGAAGTAAATTAACCACAAGTTAGTTCACATTTGTCCCACTCGGCAAAAGGGAAAAAATTGGTCATTGAAGAAAACAGTAAAAACAACAAAAGGAAAAGTGAAGGAGAGTTTTCTACCATGTGGGAAATATATATATATATATATATATAGTAATCTGCAGCTTATTACTTAGTGAAAAAGCCTCAGATATGAACTCTACCCAAACAACCATAAGTCTCTTTCCTCTCATCAGATGAAGTACTGGAACTATCTATTAGTTCGAGTCAGTACCAGCATGACAAGTCTAAAATTTTATAGGATATGCAACATGTTGCAAAGGTAGATTTTAAAACTGTGAACACAAATTACTGGAGTTCAGGGAAATAAATAAATAAATAAATAAATAAATTAATTAATTAATTAATTTTCAGGTTATGTTTAAAAGTGGCCACTCAAGAGCAAATTCCCCCACAACAGAAAACGGTGAGAAAAAGTGTATGTAAAATGTGCACATTAAAAGCAGGTAGTTGTTGTATGGACCCCTATGTACTAAAGAATATGCCCCATAATTAATTCCCAAAGATAATGAACTGTTGGGGAATTTTTAGGGGGCCTTAAGAACTGAGAACAGTATGCAAATTCATCCCCAAAAGACATATGAATGGAACCAGAAAAATCCTGAAGTAAGCCAGGAAGACTGATTTTTATTGTTCAGTGATCTCTATACTATAGCCAATAAAAAGGCTGAGACTGCACCTCATTAAATCTAGCACATCATTTTGTGGGGAAAACCCAATGAGAACAATTACAAATCTTCAGTCATCCTTTCTTGCCTGAACGGTGATTTTACTAGCATGAAAAACTTTGTATGTCTCTCTATCATTACTATACCAACACCTTGCAGCACTAGGAAATGTGCAAAACGTAAATGAGAGGGAATCACCCACAATTCAAAATTTAAAAAAACTTCCCAAAACACTTTCAAATCTTGTCTCTTAAGCATGACATAGGAAATACCACAAATAGATATAGTTCTCTGTGGAACAAAGGCATTGAGGAAAAAGCCCAGAACTGCTCCCTTATCATCTGTGGGTCTCTCTCATGAAAACACCTGACCTCGAAAATACAGTCTTGATTTAGGGAATTGCGTACGCAACTTCAAATCTTTAGAAGTCAGTCCATTTCAGTTAAAATAAACTTCAATGTGAGTCGGTCATTGCTTTTCTGTGGTAACTGACATGAACTCTGAGCCACAGCACAGCAAAACGCCCTACTAATGCAGTCTGAGGGTATAACATATCTTAGAAAGTCTTACGAAGAGGGAATTTTGACCAGAATATAAGGACAGCACTAAAAATAGCCATAGATTTTTATGTCAAGCTGTCTTTTCCACCCTCAGATTCTGCTATGATTCAGTCGTTCCTCAGAAGGGAGAGAGCATCTAGTGAACCACCACCCTGCATCCTGTAGTAATTCTGTTTTTTCTAGTGGTCTTACATTGCAGAAATGACAAGTCCCCACCTCTGCAGAAGTCGGAGAGATCCAGCTAGGAACAACCACATGTGTATGAGTAAATGAATGAAAAGTACAAAGCCATACATGACACCGTTTACGTTCCTCAGCCTTGACTGCATATAAACATATGCCTTCATGAGACATATGTAAGCAGTCATGCTGTAATTAATTAGATGATTCTTATAGATAAAGTAACATATTTGTTTAAATCTTTGGAAAACAGGATGCTCAGTAAAGAGCACACTTTAGAAACAGTGAAATGTGTTGTTTTTTTGCTGGCTGGCTAAGTGAGTTGTTCATGTCGGAGATTTCTACCAATGTCTTTGTTATTCTATTCACTTTTCACTAGCCGTGCACAGTCTTAAAGCATAGCTGGATGCATTTTTATGAAACAGATATTTCTGAAAAAAATACTGGAACTTTTGTCTCATCATAATCAGGTCAAGTCTGTTGTCAATATAAGCATGACATTTTGCAAGGACTATCTTGAACACATGCTTTCATCTCATTCATGGAAAATGATTTCTAAAAGCCAGGCAAGAATAACATGCGTCTGAGTCTGTCAAATTACAATACATATGCTGGAGAGTCTGAGCCATGCAGGGCTGCCTTATTTTAGTTTGAAATTTATGACTCTAAGCCATGAATAGAAAGCCAGTTTTCTTGATTTTGCTTTTCTCATCGCCCCAGAAAAATCTATTGGGAAAAAGGGAAGGGAAGGGAAGGGAAGGGAAGGGAAGGGAAGGGAAGGGAAGGGAAGGGAAGGGAAGGGAAGGGAAGGGAAGGGAAGGGAAGGGAAGGGAAGGGAAGGGAAGGGAAGGGAAGGGAAGGGAAGGCGT
>NC_049198.1:77579904-77589904 GCF_009769625.2 Cygnus olor | reverse complement strand
ATACTGAGGTCCAGAGTGATTAACTGAGTAATTGGTATGATGGCAAATAGTGCACCCTCTGCAAATTTGCAGATGACACTGAATTAGGGTGATTGGTGGACCCAAAATCAGAGCATCCATCCTCAGTTTCTACAAGGATGTTTGGGTAGGACTCTGAGCTGGGAAGGACGCTGAGTTGGGCTTGGTTAGTATGGGGAAGAGGAGGCAAAGACATGGCCTAATTCCAGCAGAAAACTGTGAAGTGATGTTTCAAAGAGAGCAGAGCCAAACTTAACTAGGTAGTGCCAGGCTATCTTGTGTTAATGGCCACAAATTTTGACTTCAGAGTTTCATATTAGACATCAGCAAGCACTTCATTACCAGGAGGTAGTGCAGGATAGAAAGGGTGACCAGGGAGGCTGAGTAGTCTTTGTCCTTGGAGATTTTCAAGACTCAACTAAACAAAAGCATGGCTGACCTGATCTACCATTATAATAGTTCTTCCTTATGCAAGAGGTTGGACTATAGATCTCCAAAGCTATCTTCCAATCAACGCTTTAATGATTCTGTGATAAAGTGTCTCATGCAGGCCACAGTGCAGAAAAGACAGTTCTAAATCTATGTTTATTCTAAGTGAATCATGCATATCTAGCTGCCATTACAGATAAGAATTGTTGTTTTTCAGTAAAACACACACACACACACACAAAACCATGTTTATCATCTGCAAAATGTTATCTTTTAAGAAATTTGTAGTATATTGTCTTCCTCACTCTACTGCAAGAAAAGACTTTGGGTTGCTTTGTTTGTTACCTCAGAGTAAAGCTGAAGGCAGTTCTTTAACAATTTAGATAGTACTTAAGCAGGTGACTAGAGCAGATAATTGCTATTAAAAAGTCTGATAACAATGATATGTTTCTTAAAGGGAAAGAAAGTTCAACAGTTTCTTGCAAGGTACAGAGAGAAGAGATTTGTTATATAAGGAATAGTATTACAGCATTTACTCTTCTGTAGTTACATTTGCAATGATTTTATGCAATAATCACCTTGAAATTGGAAACAGCTTGACGTATGTTATTTTTTAGTATACGAACCAGAGGGAATGTATTAGCTTAAGTACATAATAGCCAGTGACACTAATAAGAGTGGCAAATTCTGTAAAAGTTTCAGGTTAAAAAATATATTCTTAATCTTAAATTCAATGCTGACAATGTACTGTTTGTAATTAAACAGGGGACTCATTTTCAAATAAAGATTATCAAGGATGGTTTTCTTAAATTCACTTTTCATCTGGATACTTATTGCATAAAGTTTGCATCATTGTTTGCTGTTGTTTGATTCAGGGTTCATGATCAACTGTGTTACCATCATAATGTCATGGCTGAGTCATGAGAGATCACCACCCTAAACCACACTGAGTCATATCTTGTGATAAAGCACCATGATTCATTGCAGTTAGACAACTTAAAGACAGGATTTTTGCCTTTATTAATTTGTATTTTGTTTACAGCAGCCCTGCAACTTTTAACCTCCTGTTCATCCTTCTCTTGCATAGCATATTTTTGTGTTCTCATTTTGTTTATTACTTCTACTGTCTTTTAGTGATAACACACAGGTAAAACAGACAGAAAAGTGGAACTCAAATACTTGAACAGGGGCTGTACTTTAAATTATTGTTGAGTGTAGAAAACAGTTTCTAAGTGAGCTAGTGGCTACTTACAGATCTAGTTCAAGCAATCACAATTTGAATAGTAGTCTAGTTAATCAATTTGCATTGATAAAGGTTCACTCAAACTCTAGTTCATAATGTTTGCAGGCTAAAGAGACAAATGTGCATCTCCATTTTATGCTGTAGAGGTGGCTAACAATTATGATATCCCAATGAAACAAAAATTGTTGATATGCCACTTGAATCAAATGATTTCCCTCTACGGCATTCAGAGAAAGTTAGCAGTAATCACCTTTTCTACTGCTAAATGTACCTTTAAAGGTTAGAGAACTTCTGTGTGCTCAGACATTTTCCTTAACTCATATCAGAAGAGAATGACTGTCTATCTTCTTGAGAGGCAGACATCAATGAGTGGGATATGTGAAACACGCAAGAGGCTCGTTAGAACATCCATCTTTTGATGCTAATGAGGAAAGAGCATACAGCAGAATTTAGGTGTTGTTTTGTCTAGTGAATAACATGGGAAATGCATTCGCAGACCTCAGTGAAATGATGCACACCTTGTCTGGGTGGAACTTTGTAACAGCACCTGGGTTTCTCAGATGCTCCAAATATGCCATACCCACTAGAAATAGGGAATTATCTCAGAGCAGTTATCTTTATTCAGGGAAACAAGAAGAAATATAACATTTCTGCCTACAAAACAGTCTGTTTAACAAACTGCAATAAGTCTAGACTAATTAACCCTTCCTTTTAAGTAAATCATGGGAATTGATTTTATTTTTTCCCCTTTTTTTAGGTACTAGTAGTCTACTGTGATGTAGTAAAGAAGAAAGGTATTGTAATATAGTTAATGACACTTGGAGCTCTACTTTTTCTTTAACAGACTGGTCTGCAGCAATTCCCTTGCAAAAGTGTATGATTTATAAGTCTATCTTGTATTAATGCTGCCTCATAAGTCATTTTTCTAGGTGTGATTTTTTATATTTCTTATTGACAGGCTTGCATTATTTTAACGTACAGGATTTTCTAACACGAACACAAAGACCACGTTAATATCCTCAAAACCTCCAACAAGAGTTCAGGTTCCTCTGTTGCTTATCAAAAAGCTCATCAAATCCATTTTGGACACGCTTAATATAACATTCTTAGCAAAAAGAAAATATTATGCTGTACTTGGCATCTGTGACATTTTCATTATTTGCAAGAATCCTATTCAAATCTTAAAATTGTTTAAGATTACTTTGCTGTGCAGTTAATTTAACCCCATCCAGGCTGGATGAACTTTGAGCAACCTGGTCTAGTGGGAGGTGTCCCTGCCCATGGCAGGGGGTTGGAACTGGGTGGGTTTTAAGGTCTCCTCCAACCCAAACCATTCTGTGATTCTATGATTAAATAATACAAACATAGACAGTATTTTTTTAACAATGTTCACTCTGCTGAGTGAACCATCATAGATTGGTTTGGGCTGGAAGGGACCTTAAAGCCCACCCAGTTCCAATCCCCCTGCCATGGGCAGGGCCCTCTTCCCCACCAGCCCAGGCTGCCCCCAGCCCCATCCAGCCTGGCCTTGGGTACTGCCAGGGATGGGGCAGCCACAGCTCCTCCGGGCAGCCTGGGCCTGGGCCTCACTACCCTTACAGTGAAGAATTTCCTCCTCACATCTAATCTAAATCTCCCCTCTTTCAGATTAAAGCCATTCCTCCTTGTCCTATCCCTACACCCCCTGACACTGAGTCCCTCCCCACCTTTCCTGCAGCCCCCTTTAGGCACTGGCAGGCCACTGTGAGGTCTCCCCAGGGCCTTCTCGTCTCCAGGCTGAACAACCCCAACTCCTTCAGCCTGTCTTCTCACAGGAGTGGTGCTCCAGCTCCTTGGTCATCCTTGTGGCCTCCTCTGGACTCATTCTAACAGGTCCACATCCTTCTTGTGCTGGGGGCCCCAGAGCTGAATGCAGGCTCCAGGGGGGGTCCCACTAGAGCAGAGCAGAGGGGGACAATCCCCTCCCTCGCCCTGCTGCCCACACTGCTGTTGCTGCAGCCCAGGGTATGGTTGGCTTTTTATTCCTGGCTCATGTTGAGATTCTCATCAACAACTACCCCCAGGTCCTTCTCCTCAGGGCTGCTCTCAATCCATTCTCCACTCAACCTGTATTTGGGCTTGGGATTGCCCCGGCCCAGGTGCAGGGCCTTTCACATGGCCTTGTTGAACTCCATGAGGTTTGCACAGGCCCCACCTCTCAGGCCTGCCCAGGTCCCTCTGGATGGCATCACTTCCCTCCTGCATGTCAGCTGCACCACACAGCTCGGTGTCATCGGCAAACTTGCTGAGGTTGCACATTTAAACAGTGCCAGTCCCAGTACTGACCCCTGAGGAACAGAGACGAGGATATCATGCGGGACTCTACATACAATAAACATTATTTTTGCGGCTGTGTACAACAAAATCCTATTTCTTCAAATATTTGCTTTATATATATATATAAATATATATATTATATATATATATTTTACGAAAGCAAGGAAATTTCAAAAATATGTGTAAGTATGTTGTGCACAATAGTATATATATATGTACATTTAATACCCATCAAACTGTCACAATCTATAGATAGTAGGACCCTTCTCAGTGCAAAGTCTTTATAATGGGGAAAAAAAAAAAAAAAAAAGAAAAGAAAAAAAAAAAGACATATTTTAGTTATCATTTATCTTTCTTCACAATCCCTTCCCATTCTATCCTGAATTAGTGAAATCTCACCTCTAATATATTTTATGTTCAGTCCACAGGATGCCCGCTAATGATTGTCTTCATTAATTTTGTTTCCTTTGGATCATTAATTTTATGTTGTGACTACAAAGATGACACTATAGCAACCACTGTGTTTCTAGCCAGTTGATATGAAATACTCATTTACAGTTCCTTTAATTAACACAGTGGACAAAATCAGTGGACACTTAATAAGATGTAAAAGTGTCCATTAGCAAAATCAATTCTAGCTTGAGCTGTGAAGCAGGAGAGTGGGAAGGCAGGCAAAGAGGAAAGCAGAGGTGTTGACTTGTATATGGTGTCGGTCTGAAGGGCAACATCAGAAGGAGATGTACCGACCTGTCCACATTGCCTCTCAAGTGAGGCTTGGATTTTGGAAAGGGGGTGTCTTCTTTGGGAGAGGGGTTACAAAGACAGTTGGAAGTACTAACTACTTCATCTGTTTCAGCTTAGTTCATTGTGGCATGTGAATCAATGCCCTCAGAGGCAGATGCCATAAGGAACCATCTTTTTATCTCCCTGTGTTGGTTTGCTGGTGGATAACCTTTCTCTCCCCTCAACTTATAAATCACAGCAGCGTATTCCTGTCTCAGCTTAACCCCCATTCATATCATCTTTAAAATTAACCTAACACCTCTAAATTACGTTAGCTTTAAGATTATGTGTTAGGAGCACATGTAACACTAACAAACTTTTCATTTGCAAATTTATTTTAATATTTTAATGCTGTTATTGACAGGCATGCAGCAGGTCTATAAACTTATAACATGAAAACAAAAATGTATTAGAAAGCTCTCAAGGAGGAAGGACTTTCTATCTTCCTAATGAAGCCGGGATTCCTGTGAGTAGCTGTTCACTTTGACAACAATTGCATTAAGATCAAAGGGGATACGGAAACCATGACAATATGACTGTATTTCATGCACCATGAGGCAGGGTTAGTGTAGATTAGACATATCATTAGTCAAGGGGATCTTTTTCCACAGAGAACTCTTGGCTGCTCAATGTCTTTTCCTTCCCCTTTCCTTTCCAAGTCAGTATCTGTTTAAGCAGAAAACAGATTCCTTCCCCCTAAGACTGTGACAGAAATAGGCTATGGATTTGAGGCTATGTCCAATCAGTGGCAATATGCATAGTAGTAATATGTGGCACAGCTTGTGTAATGAAGTTCCCAGCATGCAGCCTGGAAAGGTATCCTCAAGTGTGCAGGGTGATTTATTTCCTCTGTCAAGAGGCAGGACAGGCAGGACTTGTCCTTCCCCACAGTCCCTTCAAGAATACTCTGTCACCCCGGGAAGCTGTAATAGCTTCTGGAAGCTCAGCCTTTGTTATACTGTTTGGAACCCTGCTTTAGCAAGGTTGCTTCCCAGGTCCTTTTCATTATTTTCACTTGTTTTGAAAGAGTTGCATTAAGAAGGAAGAATACCAGCTTTTCGCCGTCTGTTTATGTTTCACTTCACATTAACATGTCAAATGATCGATGAGAAGACGTGCTCAGTGGTGAGACTGAAGAACCTGCCCACAATAGAAGTAATACATTTGACTCTTGCATTTTAGTGTAAATTCAGCATGAATGAAAATCATGTAAGGTCTGCACTGACCTGTGGAAAGCATTCAGCCTAAGCAACATTTTCAAAATGATTTTAGTTCACAGAGGTTTTATGTGATAGCAGATCTCACTATTAATGGGGATATTGCATTCATTTGTGATTTTTGATTTGTTCACTCAATATATTAAAAAAGGTGCACTCTGATTCAGACCTGCCTGCCTCAGAGAGAAAGTGCTTGATTTCATCCAATTTGTAAAAGTTTACTGCTATTACATTCCTATCAAATATACATAGTTCTAAATATTTTTATCAGAAAACAGATTTTTTTAATTAGATATATAATCACATGAGAAGATTAAGCAATTTCAAATCCTTTCTCTTTGTATAGATTTAATAACTTCTCCCTGTTTGAAACTAATTTCTGAGAGACTTCCCTGGCTTGTATACATTCAGTGTGACTACAGTGCCCTGGTTGCAGCAGCTAATGAAGAGTCCTCCTGTCAGAACACAGGTATGTTAATAGACTTCAACACGTTTAGCAAAAGGGTCTTGGGTCTGGAATGCCTTTGGAGTTCTTTTAAAAAGATTCACCTTTAGAATCAATTAAATGTGTAACATCCTGAGTTAAGTCACAGGGACTCATAAACTTGACACTACAGTCTCTAAACAACCAATAATTAAAGTTTGAGCAGTACTCTTATCTCCAAAGGTGTTTTTGCCAGTAACAAACGTGCATTTGTTTTTTCTTTGCTTTTTCTTTTTGAGATATCCGGGGAATAGGACATTATTTATGGTTTACGAAGTTTACAGCTGATATTTCAAATGGCTAGTCAAAGTAGCTGCTGAGCTGCTAGGACAGTTTTCCCAAGCTTTCTCTGTTATGGGAGTGAAGTGCTTGCTGCAAGAACCATTATGCTTTGATTTTCATTTCCATAGCATTTGCAAGTATCTGGGGCACAGCTTCAGAGATGCTTATCCCTCTACATGGTTCTCAGATACAGGGGACTTGCTTTCTAGGTTTCCCATTAAAGTGCTTTATATGAACTCCATATACTTTTTTTTTGAGCATTTTTGTTTGTTTGTTTGCTTTTTGTTTCTCATGCCACTTTTCTAGTGCTACTTTGAGTTTCTACCCTCTCCAGAACATATCCCTCTTTCTCCATTTCCATCTATCAGACTGTACAAAGCACCAGAAATATGCTGGCCAACTCTACATAGATTTAATATGGCATAGGCCTTTCTTGCACCCCAAACTGTCAAGGTCAAATGTGGGCACACAGTATATGAGAAGATAGAGCACACAACAAAAGTTGTAAGGGTGCTGATTGGCACTTGCTTATTTTGCAATGTTTTGCTGTTGTAGTTGTTTGTAATGTGTGTAATCTACCCTCAGCATTTTTACATATTGTTGTTGTTACTGACTGATCAAACCCTTCCCTGGAAACCTGTAATTATTCCTACAAGGCACAGAGGAGCATGGTGAACTAGAAGGAAGACATTTTTTTATTGTCACAGTTATGGAAACATCTGAATTAGTAGTTAATGTGTCAAGTTTCAAGGTACCAGTTTATCCAGATTTAAACAAACAAACAAACAACAACAACAAAAAACTTTTAATGGGATATTAAAATACAGTTTTGAAAATGTTTTTGTTCCTAGATGTCTAATAGAAACTGCCCTACATTTCTCTGAATCACTGGTACTAGACTGATATATTACTGTCTTGTAGGAGCAGTGATATACTTAAATCCTTCACAGCAGATAAAAGGAGTTTGTTGGCTCTTTTTGCCCAATAATGGGTGAAAGAATAGAGGGTACAAGGAAAATTATTAGAAAGGATTTTCATGGAACTCAGTTTGCAAAGTTCCATCAAACTAGAGAAAGAGCTATTTAACACCCAGTTAGTTAGGGATAACTTAGTGATGCTGTTACCCAAGGTATGGCATGCTAAATGAAAATGAAATCTGGTCCCAGAAATGAGTGACATTTGCATCCAGTTGTGAATAGGCAGTTCTCATTGAAACCAATGGACCCTGAAGAAGATCAGACCCTGAGCAGACTAAATGTTCTCCTTATAACAGAAATACAAAGGGACCATGACTCCTATAATTCATAAATCCTTCACAAGTTCCTCTTGGGGAATGTGGTTCCATAGAAGGTAATGAGGGGATATATCTTAAAGTTATAAATTAATTTTCAACTTCCAGTCAGCCCAATTTCCAGACCTCATGAGATGCTGAAAGTCTGAAAATCTGTTGAGGATTAGGGAGTGATATGGAATTACTCAATCTGACTGTTCTAGCCCTAAACATATCTAATTTGATTTTTTGCTTTAAAATTCTTACAAGGTTTAAGTTAATTCATATTAAAAAATTGTTAAAAGGTATTACCATAATAAAAGTAGAGCTCTGAAATTTCACTAGAATATATATTCTGAACCTCTCAGCTCCAAATGCTATAATATATCATGAATCAGACTGTAAAATTGTTAGGTAGAAAATTCATTGTTGACTGCAGTAGAAATTTTTCCCTGGATAACAGCACAAGATTGCATGATTCACCCTCCTCTTCTACCCAGGAAAAAAAAATAAGAAAGAATGGTTTAACTATGTAGTTATCTACTTTTGAGGAATGTTTACCTTTCTTCAGTTCTACACAAAAATAGGCACATCAGTCCATTTATCTTTGGGCATATCAGAGAAGTGGAATAATGTAAACACAGGCTTATTAATATTTAATTTAGAACTAAGAAGCAAGTAAGGTTTATTCTCAACATATTGACTATGAATGTGATTGCTTTCCTTCTTTTGTTCACTTCAGCACTAGGTGGAATCAGCAAGTTAAAGTCATGTAATATAGAAAGCCCTTTGTCCGGTAGGATTTTAGCACTCGGGTACTTCTAATACAGATTCAAAAGATGCTAATAAAATCAAAAATTTCCCACTGGGGGAGTAATGGAATGCTTTTAAAGCTTACTTTCAGTTAATGACTAAGGCATTTTTGCTAACATTAATTCGGTTTCACATCCCAGGTAGGGAAAAATGCATTAAATGGTAGATTAAAATGTCCTTTCTGCTACCTGCTAAAGCCAGCTGCAGCAGGCAAGTGAAATGGTATTTACTTGATGGTGTTGGCTTTTGGGGAGGATAGTAGGAAGAGAAAAATCCTGCTTGGAAGAGGGCTCTTTAAACATGAATATGAATCAATATAAAATGTAGGAGCCAGGCTGATGTAGTACGCTGTACAATCTGTTCACTGCATTTGAGCTGCTAATTAAAAAGTGATATAGACAGTACTGTATGAATGCACCATAACCTGTTGAAGGTCTGTCAGACTTTTTATCTTCGCTTTCACATATTTGAATATTGTTTAATAAGAGGTCTTAACTGAAAGCAGAATATGTCTCTATAAAATTGGAGAACAGATATATTAGCTTAAAATTCTCACTGCATTATATGTATATGTGTGTTCATGACTTCCAGCTCCCTTGAGCATTTCTAAGACAGCTACCCTAATTCATAAGCACAATATGTAAATTCTGTCCCTCCCCCTCTTCCCCCCCCCCCCCCCCCCCCCCCCCAACACATACACACTTCAGGGAATTGAGCTGGACTGGATAGTTGAAAATACAACACCTAAACAAAAATACAAACCTAGCAATGAATAGCACATCTACAAGGAAAGAACAACATCTTTTGTTGCCAATAAATGCTATATTTTTATGAGGCACATTTTAAGAATAAAAAAATGAAAAATATATAATTACACAATGTGCTCTCTGTGTGTGTCCTATAACTCATGGTATGTTTTTTCTTCATGTTTTCCTTTATCTTACCTGGCAGTTCTTCCTTCTACATCTCAGAAAGCCAACTTTCCCTCTTACTTAATTGCATCCCCACTCTGCACAGTGGTAGGATTAATGGAATAGTTCTTACATTAACTGGATTACATTACATTAGCTGACACTGTTAACTATGAAACCTGTTTTAATAATACTTGTGATTAGCAAACCTCTAAAAGTTTGGAGGTTAATGCT
>NC_049198.1:77192338-77227338 GCF_009769625.2 Cygnus olor | reverse complement strand
CAGCGTATGAATTATGCTGTCTAGCAGAAACTTTCAGTCTCTTCCTCCAAATCCTATGTGGAAGCCTTGCTTCTCTGACTAACACTGACCTAAAGGTAATTTTCAAGTGAATGAATACTTAGCTTTCAAACATGATTGACCTCCTGTGCTGTGGAAGTACGAAAGTAAAATAATGAATTGTTGGGTACTGCATATTTTATTTGTCCTTGAAAGGCAAATACCTTGTATGTGTGACATTAAACATTATGATATTATGACTGTGGGTCTGATCTGATGCCTGCTGAAGTAAGAGGAAAATTGTAGTGCATATTGGAGCAGGCTGTTTGAAGTCAGAGAAAATGTTTTGCATGTTTGCCTGTTAAAAATTATTGTACTCACTCATAGTATTTCATTTCAACCCCCTAGGTGGCCTGATGGGTGGGGACCTCACTACCGGTGCAGGCACCAGTGCAGGTAAAGAGAAAATAATTTTCATTTATTTTTTTTAACTGAACAAAGGACTTCCTCTGAAGGCTAAGTCCTAAAATAGCTCCATATTGGAGATGGGATATTGGAAAGTGATCAGTGTTGGTTTATTTCCCCCAGATGAGGGCTGGGGAGTTGATATTTGTTGGTTTTGTTTGTTGTTGCTGTTGTTGTTTTTTAGAGTATGAAGAGACTTGTTTTCAGCAGTGTTTAAAATCTAGCACTTCAACAAATTGCCTGGGTACAAGTGCCCGTTTTCCTCCATAAGAGGCTTTCTATAAAAACCTGAGTCCATTGCATTGCCCTGGTCAGGCAAAACTTCCACTGAGGCCAGCATCTGGAACTCTGTCTCGTTTTAAGTCACAGGGAGTTTTTGCATTGACTTCAGTGGACTTAAGTAAAAATTTTGCTATTAAGTTTCTCCTTAAACTTTCATTTGTTAAGCACGTACCTTATTTCAAGCTCACACATAAAACCATTTCTAGTAATCAAAATCTGTTAACATTTACTTAAATAATCAGCAACTAACTCAAGCTTAGGTTTATGTTTTTACTTAAGTGCTCTGGGACATGACAGGAAAAGGATTTTCCAAATACCCGTGCAGAGGAAAAGATTTTCCCCTTTAATTCTGCCCCTGTGCTACTAATGAGAACTATACTCGTTAAGGTCGGTGTTACCAAAGCAATGTTGTCAGAGTAGTCCCCTTTGCTCAGTAAACTCAGTGGTTTGTTAGCAATGTCAGCAATGTTGCATTATTACAAATACAGATTACAAAAGACAATGGCAGGATTACTGTTTCAGTTTTAGAAGTAAACACATATGTTCAAGGAAAATAAGCTGAGTGGTAAAAACATGGAGCATATCCCATGTTACTGGGTTAACTGCTCTCAGAACTGTACAGAAAATAGTTGGAAGATACATTTTGTGCATTGTAAACTGAGGCTGATATATCTGGCCATTTTGAACCTCTATCATAAAAGGATTTATAAAGAAATTCTGGATACAGTGATTTTTATTTTTTTTTCTTGGCTCTTCTCAGCCTGCTTTGGACCACCCCCCTTTTATCTTCACACATAGATGAGTCACAGATGTTTGTGTGATGCATTTGTAGTAAAATTGAAACTGCACAGGATTGTAGGAAAAAGCTGCTTTAAACACGTGCTGATACTTTGAGAGGTAATTTTGTATTAATTTAGGAGTAGGGTAAGCAGAACACCAGAACTTAGATATTAGTCCCCTTTATCAAAAAAATAAAATGTAGAAAATTATAGTTTTGTTAATTATCTTTTGTTATTCTGTGAAACGGCTAAAGAAAGATTCATTCTGGAAATGTTCGCACTTATCTCGTTTTTTAATCTTATATATAGTAGAAGTTTCAAGAACGACAGCGGAGAAACTCGGATAGGAAATTGATTGCCCTATTAAGGGGCTCCCTCTACTGGCTTCTTAAGAAATATCATTCTCTCGTTCCTGGTTTTCCTATTTCTTTAAAAAGAGGCTGGAAACCAATTAACAAAGGCAATGTCTTCTTCTGAAAGGGTCACATACTAAAATAATAGCTCATCAACACATGCATTTGGTTTAATAATTCTTGTGATTAATAAAATCTCTATATCAATATGCTAGTTTAAAATGGATATTCTTTTTAAATACATTTTTTCTTGGAAATATATTAAAAGCATATATAAACATAGTAAGAGGGATAGCTTGATTATTTACTCATTAATTAAGAATTTGTATCTCCTGCATCCAATGCTATGCATTAAGCTCTCAAGCAATCTAACTTTGGAGTAGGCAATTGATTTGAGGGGCGTGTATATGGGGGGCATTGCTAGGAATGCAACATAAATATTTAATCATATGAATAGTCTTTCTTCGTGTCTGGCAATAAGAGCTTTAAGCACCATTAAAGAAGTGTTTTCTAGATCTCTTAAATGCAGAGCAGTAGGAAGAACTTGATACAGGGCTGAAGGAGGATGAAAGGTCACTATAAGGTTAAATCCTCTGTCTTAGTTGCATTATTCTACAATGGCACTATTTCGGACAGGCCTCTCTTAAGGGTGCAGAAGAATAAACATCAAAAGTTCTCTTTGTTCATCACTCTTCATAAGAAACAGAGACCTCCGTGTTTTTTTTCTAATTGGCATCATAGAAGCTGGTAGCATGATCATGTGGTTTAATCTGTCAGGGTTCATATTTCTGGCCAAATTAGAGCATTCTAAATTTGCATTTTTCTGCAGCGTCCAAAAATAGCTTATATTCAAAATAACATACTCCAAGAAGAGGAGTATAAAAAGTTTCATTTCTGTCACTACAAAATGAAACTACTTTTGATTGCTAACACCAGGCCTCAGTTTCTGCACCACTTTAACAAATTATATTATCGCAAATTACATTATAACTGCAATATCACAAATGGAAAAAGATTAGTTAAGCCTGTGTTTTGAAAACTATGTTATTTTGATGGTTTGGATTATTTTAAGTAATAACCCTGAAATCATCCACAATTTACCTTGGGAGTCAACTGAAGACGTAAATAGAATGTAAGAAAGCTGACTGCTTCTTTATTATCCTGCACAACTAAATACCAGCAGTGGTATGTTTAACTTAAACCAAGGTTATCTCAGGTTTGTTAAAGTAAATTTCTTCTAAGCCAAACACTGATTGAATAGTTTCTATCATGTGATAGCAGCAACTGCCAAATATTTTGAAGTGAACTTCACATTTAGTATATTTGCTAAATTACAGCAAAGTCTTTGGCACTATTCTGTCCAACCAGAGGCTTTTGACTGAAAGAGAGAACAAGCTCTTTTTGGACTCAAATTGGTTTGCTGGGTCGCAGTCTCGTTCTGGAGTCAAATCCATCAGTTTACACTATAACATGAAAACAATAAGTGGCATGTTACCTGTTCCCATAATAGACTGTATGAAGTTCTTTTTAATTTTTAGGGAACGGATTTAGTTGTTAACAAAATTGGCTAAGTCAACAATAACTTTACCAGAAATGAATAACAACGATGAAGTAGTACTTTTAGTTCTGCTAATTATCTGAACTCCAGTTTTATGTAATGGCTCAATAATTATGCTGAATGCCTGATAAAAGATTACAACTTCAAAAATATTCAATAGTTTTAAAACAAACTACTACAGGGTTGGAGGAAGTGTTTCTTTGCGTCTGCACTTTAAACTTGATTTTTAAACTCAGTTGTATTTTCAGATTGAGTCATATTTTTAATTTTTTCCATATGGTTTTCAGATTATGGCATTTTGTATTTTATAATTAACTTTTCTCTTGACTGGAATAAGCCCTCTTAAGTCAACAGAATTTCTTTAGATTTTAGACCACTATAAATAATAAAATCAAAAGAAAATTTTAATAGTAAGTTTTAAATCAGGGATGGGTATTATAATATTCACAAAAAGATTGAACTATTTTTAATTTCTATTTTTTTCCATAATTTGTTTCACTGTTCAGTTTCTGTACTGCCTCCATGTTGACATTAGTAGTAAAGTAAAGGAGCAAGTTATTCAAAAGTACTTGGGAGTCTAAAAATGCTGTAATTGTGTCAAGTACTTGTTCTCTGTAAATGAGGCAGCCTTAAACTGCCTTTAAGCTTGTTCTTGTAAATCATTACACACTGAAAAGGTCAGTAGTGCATTCTGAAAAATTCATCCCAGGTCTCTTCAATAATTGAATCTCATATTTACCTGTAAACCAGCAGCTAGTTATATTCTTCTGGAAATGAAGCACAGGCTAACAGTTATCTTCTTGTCTTCTGAGAAATGAGGACCTGGATCTACCTGCCAATATCGCAATTGTTTGTGATTTTCTGCTAACTTTTCTTTTCTTGATCATGTGCGGACTCTGGGTGAATGTATTCTGCTAATATTTCAAGAAACACAGGGATGTATGTAATAATTATTTTTCTTTTTCTTTTTCTTTTTCTTTTTCTTTTTCTTTTTCTTTTTTTTTAATTTCTAAGCCCTTGGGGTAGAGGCGATCTGGGTGGTACCATCTCAAAAAAAAAAAAAAAAAAAAAAAAAAGGTTTACTAAAAAGAAACAATTATCTGCCCAAATAAGCCTACTAGGAGTACCGATACAATTATAGGTTAAAAAAAAAAAAAAAAAGTAAACAGGGATTTCAAAGGCACCTAGTTCTATTAGTGTCTTTTGAAGTCTTAAATATAAATAAAGCAAACTAGTACTAAACAATGAAAATTCAAAATGTTACATAAATATTCTCTGCTGTGCCCTGAAATCATCTTTGGCATAGGCAAGAGAAGGTAATTCGTAGGCTACAAGTGCGGAATATGTTAAACAAACAAGTGAGCTTAGAACAACGATTCCCAAAACACAGCTTATGGGCATACTGCTGGGACTGGGTTTGCCAAGGAGAGCATTATAGTCATTGCCCTTCCCTTACAGCTCAGTCAGTGCACTTGCCCACAGACCTCTCATTTAAAGATTGGGCAAGATGCGGTACAAAAGTATAGTAAACAACAGTTCCTGTCCAAGGAAGTGTACAGTCCAAAAGAAAGAACATGCAGTCATTCATAACAGAGTTCATGATGCAACAGTGCCAAATCCAAACAATAAGAAATCATAAATTGGCAGGTTGGCTTAAAGCTGTGGAGGGGGATGACAAATGAAAAATACAACAGCTCTCTTTTTCTTTTGCCTTTTTCCACTCATTGTATGCCAGTAAGTATTGCTTTTCCAAGCTTTCCTCCATATAGGAAGGATACATACTGTTTTTTTAGTGTTGTATTAATCCAGGAGTTGGTGTTTACAGCAAGTATCTGTAAGTAGGAGATATGTGATGGAGCAGTAACACGGCAATGTGTTTTCTAATGCACACTATGAAGGAAACAGTCTATATAATTTCATACCCGTGCAAGCAGTCAATACAGACCTTTCCAAAATTAAGTTATTTTCCTGCCCCAAGCAACTGATCTGTTTTGTACAGCTTCTTCAGACTCTTTTCACACAGGTAAAAATCACATCAGTGAAACTCTGAATATAGATTTGAAATGATGGATACTGCTGTCCATGTAAATGTCAAACAAAACCTTGCAGCGTGTGTCAGATGCAAATGGCGGGTGTATGTATTTTCAGCTAGCTCTTACCGATGAAGAGGTCCGTGTAGGCTCATTCGGAGTAGACCTCAGTGAAAATCTGTGAAAATTTGGCCTGCATTATCTTTCCATCAATTGTGTGTTGACTTGGTAATTTATTTAGTTATTCTGTCTCATCATCTCCGTTATCAACAGTGTCTCAATATTTGTATTTATAAAAAGACAGTTTGAAAGGATTGAAAGGGAGAAAGCCCTAAGTTCACATGTAATGAACAATTAAGTGAGTCATACAAACTGGTTCTTTGTGAGTAAGATTTCAAAGACAGGCATGATTGACTTCTCCTTTTCCTCTATGACAAGCAGTTACAAATATTCCTCTAGAATGGCTTGGATTCTTAGGATAAAATCCTTTTACTAGTGAAGTCTGTGGGAATTTCTTGCTTTACTTTTGTGAGATGGGGAATTCACAATTACTGGTTTTCCACGTACATTCTTGCTCATTAGGACATCACACTGTCTGCTGTTGCACAGTGCCATCCATATTCTTGTTCCAATCCATAAAACACAAAAAGGCATTGCAAATCAGCAAACATCTGGATTTCATGCCTGTCCTGAGTCCTGACAGGGATAGTTGATGCCTCCTGGATCTGGAATGCAGCAATGGCATTACTCTGAGAAGGAAAGCAAGAAATGCTTTTAACCTCCTGAAGCTGGGACTGCAGCCACATGTAGAAGCTCCTGGCAGTATTAAGTTAATGTGACCCGTGCCCTTTAACTTTTAACATGATTCCCCTATTAAGAGATTCAAGACATAGATTCCAGTTGTTTTCCAAATCTCTTGCAAGTTGATTTTTTCCTTAATAACAGTTGGAACAGTCTCCTGGAAATAAACGCCGGAGGAGACAGGGGTCAGTTAGTTACTGATCTTTTCCTTGTATCTACTTAAATTTTAAAACAAATTTAAGCAGTATTATCTCTGTGCAAAACACTTTCCTTTCGTACACATATCGGTTGTAATAACATGGGGAAGTTTAAAAAAATAGGCTGTATCATTTGTGTTTAAAATAGATAGTTTTGAAGTTTTCCTGGTGTTAAATTTTAAACCATGCATTCACCATCTTTCAATAATTGTGCATTTAACAAAAGCAGACAACTTGACATGTAGCTATATGCCTAAGGAAAAAAAAATCTTAACAGACAGTTCTAAAGTTTCTTTGGGGAAACAAGAAAGTATATTTTCAAATTATATACTCATTTTATAATTGGAATTACTTCTTGTCCTGAAATATTTTTTGTTGAACAGCATTTTCTGCAAAGCGGTAATTTATTTCAAATGCCCAAAAAAGCAAAGGACACATCATCAGCAAATAATTTTTTCAAAAGCAGATGATTTGTCAACAGCTCTCACTCAGGCAGTGAGGAGAAAAGTCCCCTTCCCAGGCTCATATATTTTTCCTACATGTCAGTGTAGTTTTACCTCTCACACAAGTCTGCTTTTCCTTTCTTCTGACACTAGAACATCTCATATATATAAAAAAAAAAAAAGGCAAAAAAACTGTTTGCTTGTTTTTGCTTCATTTGTTTTGGTTTTGTTTGTTGTTGTTTTGGGATGGGTTTGGTGCTATTTTTGTTTTGTTTTGTTTTTAGACAGGACTAGAATGGAGTAGCTTTTCAGCTAGCATACAATGTAAAGAAAGATTCCACCACAAGCACATTACACAGTATTTAATAGTTTTTCTGGAATAATAATTAAGTTATAATCCTAGTGGCCAGCTAAGTCCTGAAAATATACTTTGGAATGGTGGTTATCACAGACAGGTGAGATCCATTTATGGTTTGTGCATACTACACATTAAGAGATCAAGTCTATGATACTTATTGCAAGATTTTCAGAAAATGTGGTTATACAAGCTAAATTTCTGATAAACATTTTTGCAAACCATCCTTGATTTTTTGTGTTGACCTAACCTAAGAGAGCGTAGTGCAGAAGATTGCTACATTCCTAGTGGAGGGAATGGGCTAAGCGTTGCAGAAGTGAGCACTCAGTGGCAAGGGAGCACTGTGCAAGGCAGGGGAACATTGAATCGGGGACATCAGGGGAACAGCTACAGCACCAGTAGCAGGGTTAGAATAACTTTTTCACCATGGCAATACACTTTCAAGTGTCAGTCAGATCCCAGAAATCTTGCTTGGACCTTAAAAACATTATACAGTGCCCTCATTTTTGCGCTACAGAAGTTTAGTCTTTATAAAGCACAAAATGAAGAACACTGTAATTTTCTTAAGTGATTTTTCTAGAAATTTGCAACTTAGTTACAGTGCTGATTAGGTGAAGATTCAAGATAAACAAGATAACTTGAAATATATGGTTTTAGAGATAAGCATAGATACAACTGTGTTAGAACAAAACAGTGTTGTAGAAGTGGAAATAAATGAATCAATGCAATCAGAAGTAAAGATATAGGAAACAGAGCATTTTTGCCTTGAAGCTAATTGAATCTGAGATTCATGAAATGAGATACCTTAAAGAATTATGAAAGCAAATAGTAAGATGCCATCATCAAACTATTTAAGAACATAAGCATGGATTGCCCATTGCTTTCCTTCTGTGTTGAGGAATAAGGGCAGAATAAGGATAATCGTGTCAGCTTGAGGAAGGCAGAGCACGCCTCCCCCTTCTGTCAGTGTACACAGAGCTTGAGACAGACCCTCGCTGCCTATGTGATGTATACACTCCTATTCTGAGGGTTGCAAGGAGGGCGTCCAGAGGTGTGCTGAAACATCTGCCTGCAGCTTGGGAAACGTCGTTTTGAAATGTTTTGAAGGGCTGCTTGCAGTTCCTTGTGTGGGTAGAAACAGGGTAATTCTGTAGACAGTCAGGTGCCATTTTTACATGTATTTTATTAAGGTGTGAACTCCTAACAGACTAAGGTGGGAGAATATTTCGTACAAGAACTACTTCAAAAACATTTAAATATGGATCTTATTATAGCAACAAAACATGACCACAGAATTAGTGATCAGGTTGATTTGCGATGCACTTAGTTACGCAGTTGACTCAGCAGTAAAATATTTGCATGAAATGTAATGATCAGATTTCTGTTCTCATCCTGCATGTAAATAAACCTATGCATTTCTCCGCCTGGCTGAAAAAGCATCTCATACTGCTAGCCTCCTAGATTTACGGCATTGCCTTTGATTTCCAGAAATGAGTTTTGCAGTGCTTTCTGTGTCGTCAGATGGCCAAAGGGCCACTTCTTTACTTCCAGCTTCTACCTGAGAAGCATCCTGTCTGTCCTGAAGGAAACCTGCTGCAGTATAGGACACACGTGTCCTTTTTCATCGGTAGTTGTGTGCACCTGCAAACACTCCAGACAGAATAGATTGCGAGGATGTTCCACATTTCAGATGGCACTTGTCCCAGGGTCAGAACTAATTCTGACTACTTCATCCATGTAAACAGTTCATTAAGATCCTCTACACAATGAAGAGGAGGAGCTCGTCTTCAGCTCCTTAATGATGAGGAACACACTGCCAGGACACCGCAGGGGCAGGGGGAAGCTGAGCTGGGGAGCCAGGGGCGTTTCCCAGGGGAGGCAGGGCAGCCGCAGCCCTGGGTATCAGGCACCTGGCCCCTGGGTGGGGGTCAGGATCAGGCCCAGGGAGCCAGAGGACTGGTTAGAGGGCTGTTAATGACGGTAGATGTGAGATGTAGCCATAAGGCCCATACTGTACGTGTAGGTTCAGAGCCTGAGTGCTGCAACCTGCCCAGGGACACAGAAAAATTGTGTTCTTGTAGAAATTTCTGCTGTTATACTTACCTTATTTCTAAACGGTTGGTTTCTAAAACTGTAACAAGAGCAAAGAGTTGTTTAGATATTTTTCTACTGCTCTTCCAAATGTCTGTACACTCACTGCACTTTTTTACTATTTCAGTCCAAAAAGCAGCTGATATTTTATAAGATGCCTGAGAACTCTTTCACACACAGTCCATAGATTTTATATACCACATCTGTCTCAGTTGGCTCCCAGCAATTCAGCACAGAAGGTCCATTAGGGTAACGCTGTGGGAATAGGCAGCTACTTTAACATAAAGATTTTCTTTTTTTCTGGGTGAGTGTATCTGCAGATTGGTTTTCTTCTACCACTTGCAGCTGTTAAAGGTCTTGTACTGTGACATGACTAGCCTGCAAGATGTAAGAACCTCCAATTATCTCCTTTAAAAATTATGTGTAGGTAAATACCAGTACAGCTTCCTGGCATGAGTGCATTATTTTTGGTATCTTTTTTGTTTGGGTCGTAAACAATAGCCTGTTTCAATGGTGTGTATGCATTAAAAAAAATTATACATATAAGACATAATAAGAGAAAAGGAGCACATTCTTTGTCTTTTAATTACTATTAGGAACAATTATCATTCTCCCAGGTAGTGGGAAGCAGAATCAAATGAAGAGTGCAAATCTGGATGTAAAATTAACAGAATGCTTATTACTGCATTGATTCTTCTTTCTTTCTTCTTAATTTATTTCTTCCTTTATTTATTTATTTATTTATTTATTTATCTTTTTCTTTTTTCTTCTTTATACATTCTGAAGTCCAGAGTAAATTATAGCATACTTAGGTCTCATATAGATTTATTCTAAATTTAACAATCTTTTTGAGAGGCTTGGTGGTCTATTATAATGTCATGTATGTGATGTGCATTTAACATAACCCAGTAAGAACCAGGAATCCTGCATGAAATGGAATGTACATATCCTTAGTGGAAGAATTATGATAATTTCCACACGTAAGAGCATATGCTTGTTGAGAAGTTGAAATTACCATTAATATTTATTAAGACTAGTTCAAGAATTTGAAAGCTCTTTTCCTATTAAAATTAATGGGAAGTAGGCATCCCAGGTGCCTAAAGATCTTGTAAATTCTCAACCCATATGGTGAGTGAGACGCTTTAGAGAAATGAAAGAAAGATCAAAGGAAGGACATATACATTGTGTGTCTTGCTCTTAGTTCTTCTAGGACTACTATAGTGTTTTTGTTGATTCATTATATTGTTATATATTTGAAATTATAAATTAAAAAAGAAATCAAGTTGGAACATGACAGGATCAAATCTTCAAGAAATCAGAATGTAAAAATTGTCCATTCTTTCGAGACTTTGAGACTTTGAATCATAACATCGCTGCTCAAAAATGTTGAGAGATATGGAAATAAATAATTGACTCCTGATTGGTTTTACCTTAACATTTGGGACGCTTCCTATCTTAAATGTTCCCTAGAGAAGCATTGTCCTAACAGAATATCAAGAATTGCAGCCACTTTGCAATCACTGTCACACAAATGACACAACTATGAAGGGAGTTAAACTTTGCTCCCTGTCCTGTCTTGAATAAACCTGTGCCTTGCCTATACCCTTAAATTCAAGATAGCAGTGCATGAATTTGCAACATAGTTCAAATCATAGGTAGATTAATTAATATAACAATATATTTTGTTTGTATTGACTAACTACTGGTGCATAAAAATACCTTCTCTGGATGTTTTTAAGAAGTGATGTTGTAGGGATTAATTATGCAGTGTCTACATGGACAAAATTCCCACTGAAGTCAATGGCACTTGTGCCTAATTGCAGAATGTGGGAACATACCCAAGAAGAGCATTCTATGCTCAGAAGACATTTGTCTTTATATTCTGCCATTAGTCCCAGTACAAAGTCTGGCACGGCATTTCATGATACGTGCTGCTCCACTAGTTCTGTCTAGAAACAAGCTCTTTTCTGTGTAAAATATTTTTACTCTTTTAAATCAGTATAACAAACACAAAGTGGAAAAATAATTTTCTCTGAAAACTTCTTGAATTGAAAAAGCTATAAATTTACAAATTGTGACATATGCCCTTTAAAACTTGTACATCTACTGTTTTTATTTTCATTATGCATTACAAGTGATATCTGTAATGTTTAAAAATGTTCTATTCCAGCAAAAATATGGCTTTTAACCAAATAAAAATGTAAAGCCAACTTGCTCAAATATCCATCTGTTTTTCATTTTCATATAATCTATAATCAGGAAATCCATTCATACATGACATATAATTTTTGTGCTTTCAAGTGGATAGTGGAATGTGATGTTCTGCATACAGTCACATCTAAATTGATAATTGTCCAGGCAGAGCGTAATTTTAAAGTATAGGATGAAGGAAGGTTTAATTTGTATATTAGAAGTCTTATACATTTTTTTGCCTCTGCATGTAAATGAGACCATTCTCTTTGGCGGATTTATCTGAAGGTGGGACAGCTGCCTCAGAGCAGGCCACAGCTTTCTGAGTAAAGAGGATCGGTTTAAAGAGCTGGTTTAAATGCAGACTCTTCTTAGCAGTAAACCGCATGCATGCATTCATCACTGATTTTCAAATGATGGGTTTCTATATCATTGGTTTAAGGTCCCCAGTCCTGAATTCCTGAATCCACATGATACCAAAAGAATAACAATTTGGTGGCTGGAAAGAGGGATGGTTATTATATGGCTCCAAAATGCTAGCTGGCATAATATGCCTTGAACAGCAGAAATCTACTGGTAAAGAGAAGATTGCAGCAGTGCTTAAAAATAATTTGATGTTCTAAAAATATAAATGTAAGAAATGTTATCGCTGTTCAAAATATTTCACATTAGTAGGTAAATAATATAAAGGCTTGGCTAAAGTTTCTGAAGACTGAAGTTTGATAAGGTTGCATTCTTTCTCTTAATTTTAATAGAAAATTATATAAAGTCAGTCTTCTGTGGAAAGTAGGAGTTTTTTCTTGTAAGGATTTATTTTCCCCAGAAGACACAACCATAGAAAAGAGTATATAAGTCACACAATGTGCTGTTTATCATTAAATATCTCAGGTTGTATATTGCAGAATAAAAGATACATATTCATTTTCACTCTCTGAACCAATGCTTGTCATACAACAGATTTCACAAGGTAGCTTTACTTCCTGTTGTTAAAATATCTCCTGTATGAAACCAGCACCAAAGCAACCCTGCATTTGCTTCAGTTTCTTCTGTCGATCACTTCCTCACGTAACTGTTTTGCAATATTTGATTTGTGTTCGATCACGTTCTAAAAGGTGCTGTAGTTTCTAGAAAAAAAAATATTACTGTATATTCCAAATGCCTCTTCTAATTTCACTATCTCTAACAATGCATAGCATTAATTAAAGCATAGTATGTATCAAATCGATGCTGAGAACAATTGTTTATTAAAAAAAAAAAAAAGCCTACTGACACAAAATGGAAAACTCTTGCCAGCGTTCTGCTGGTTTAAGTTGATAAGAGTAAAATACACTTTTTAAGTAAATTCATTTAATCTCACTATCTGTAAGGTATTATCAAGGAAATAACAAGATTAACTGTAAAGAATATTTTTATTTTAAAATCTCTGAAGTGATCTGTGTTCTTCTAAGTTTTGATCATAATTCCATTTTGCCAAGGCTTAGGAGGTTGTTATAAGAAAAATCAAGAGAATAAACGAGCCTGTCAAGACCAGTGGCTAAAGGTACCTAACGAATAAGGAGGTCAAGCACTTTGTGATACTTTTCCTGTTGTCCCAAACCTAATGGTTACAGTTCAGGGTCTTCCAGAGCCTGAAGTGGTTTTGTGGTTAATAGCCTTTGCAAGATTTTTCTTCCATGGGTTTTCTGATCTGGTAAATACAATTAGCTGATGTGCTCACAGATTCAAAATATTATTTAATGTTAGTCGCACTTGGATACACTTCATTAACATAACTAGAAAACAGATTCACTTGCATTTACTGTCATGTTTATGACCACATCACAGATTTATCAAATTTAGTTCCGTAATCCATTTACGTCCACAAGGGCTGTAAACCCCATTTCACATGTGAAAAGAGTGAGGTACTGAGTGCTTCCCTGACTTTGGTACTGCAAAAGAAATTGTGTTGGTGCAAGGCACCTAACTCCACTCCCCCTAACTCTTCTTCCCACACTGTTCCTAGGTGGTGTGTCACAGCTTGCTAGCTGTGAATTAAAGGTGAGCCCAAACAGGCAGCGTTCCCTAACATTTGTTCTATTGGTATTCGTCTCTGAAAGTTTCCCCTTGCTGTATTAGTTCTCATATGAGGATAGTATTATAACTGGGCAGTTTCTGTGTTCCTCTTGACCATGTAGAGACAGAATTTTAGTACTACACTACAAAGTCATCTCTTTCCCCAGACCTTGTGGGTGGGGGATGAGACTTCATGGATGGAAAAGGAAGGTCACATTTTTAGTGCGGTGGTAGGTCAGTAGCGGTACAGATACACACTTGCCAGTACTATTTAGTGAGAGAAAGAAACCCTTTTCTGAAAAAGAACAAAAAGAAAAGAAACAAAACAAACAAACAAACAAAAAAACAATGAAGCATTTGTCTGTCAGAGCTCTTGGGGTTTGCAGGGAGCAGCGAAGAGATGAAGATGAAAGATACGGACGCATTCTCCAAATAAGGCTATGCTCTTGCTCTCATTGACTTTAGTGTTGACAGAATCAGGTCCAAAAACTGTGGTGAGAGAGTGCAAAAAACATTTAAGAATCTTCCTAGTCCTCCCCCTGCCTTTTCTGGAAATTATAGCCTCGCTATACTCATCCTTTGTTTAAAAACAAAACAAAATCATAAACTGGAAAGGGCTGAGTCAGGCATGGCAGAACCTTCCGTAGTTGTCGAGAAAACACAACATAGCTTTGAAATTTTTTTTAAGCCAACTTTTCCTGACTCTCTTGTAACGAACAAATACGATCTTGTCTCTTCTGAGTGCGTGGTATATGGTGCTATGTACTATACAATGGTAAACAGAGTCATGTAATCGCATTGACCTTGGCACATCACCAAGATGTCAGCTGCCGTGAGAGAAAGTGTTTTAAGAGCAGTTGTTCCAAACATGGCATGTGTTGTACTTTATAACGTCTTTTTTATAAAAACACATTACACAACGCTAGCATTTACATCGACTTTTGGTATTTGAAAGTTTTAATGTTCGATCTTAAGAAACACCTTTGAGCTTACAATCCTTCTCTAAATTTTTTTCCTCTTTTTTTTTTCTTTCTTAACAGGAAATGGGTATGGCAACCCCCGCAACTCACCAGGTCTGCTGGTCTCACCTGGCAACTTGAACAAGAATATGCAAGCAAAATCTCCGCCTCCAATGAATTTGGGAATGAACAACCGTAAACCAGATCTCCGAGTGCTTATTCCACCTGGCAGCAAGAATACAATGCCATCAGTGGTAATGCATTTTCAAAGCTTTTTTTTTTTTTAATCTCCTTCAGATAAGGTATTTAAGAATTTCAAGGCCTGCTAAGTCAACCAAAATCAGTAGAATAACATTCCACATTCTTGATTGTTTTGTCTTTCTATCTAGCTAGCCTTAAGGCTTGACGTTGAGCTGAGGATGTAGGCAGATCCTTTTGACTGCATTTATGAAGCCATTTTTACTTCCTCCTTTTTTTCTATGGACTTGCAAAGTAGGAACTGTGTCCTGCACAATCTGAACTTCTTCGCTCTCTGTCCTAGTACCTTGGGGAGCCTTCCCTGGATTTATTATAATCCTGAATTTAACCCTAAGTACTCCTAACCTACTATATTTTTCTTAAATATTTAACCATGCAGACTCTCAGCAGATGACAGATTAACTAAAAATAAATGAATTTGAACTCTATCACTCTGAGCAACAACAGCCAAATTTTAGAATGATGAGAGGTAGTAAATAGATAAAGCAGGAAAAAGCAGAGCATCAAACTGCTCTACCTCCTGCCAGGATTAAGATGTAAGCAGACTATTATGATAGAAGGTTGAATCATGAAGGTGTTACGTGAGTATCTTGCAGTTCCCTTCCAGAAGTGGGTTAGTGGTTGCAAGTAAATCTTTCATGAGTGTTTTAACACTAGAAGTGAGCTTGATTAAAAAAAGGATCTTGATGGTAAATTTAAGTGATGCTATAAACACATTTTTCTGTTATGTAACAGACACTATTAAAACAAATTCCAAGCTGGCTGCTTTAGCCTGATGCATTATAAATTAACTTTGAACTTCAAACTAAACTCCCCATAAATGTGTTGCTAGCTTCTGAGAGGATAAGTAACAAATAGTCTCCTACAAGGCAAAGCTCAAAGTCGACCAAGGCAGTGACAAGCTGTCTGCATCGAATGATTTATTCCAAGGTCCTTAAAAATGATACTTTCCAAGGGAATCTGTGAATGGTCAGGTCTCCTGAAACTAGGTATAGCTACACAGTCCGCAGCCGCTGGGGCTGTGGAAGAATTAATGAACTCTTAGAGAAAGACTTGTTCTGCAAGCTCGATAGATTGTCCTCACAGTTGAGAGAAACATCTTGGTAGAAGGACAAAGAAGAGATCTGTGTTATTTTTCCAAACTATGCTCAGAAAATATTTAATTTGCTGCCCCTCTCAAATGAAGCTATTCACTAGGCTATAAAATCTGCACCCTGGTAAATATCTACATTCACTGATTTTTAATGCTCCTTTCCTATGCACTCAGTCTGAGGATGTTGATCTGCTCCTGGTAAGTGGTAGTGATGTTCATCCTAATAATGAAAGCATAAAATAAAATTTAAAAAATGTTATTTTGTATGTTGTGTAGATGAAATCGTTGAAGCCAAACAGAAAAGTTTACTATAGCTATATCGTGAACAAAAAAAGGTCATCATAAATTTTGAAATCTAGCAATGTGGAAGACAAGGTGCAGTTGTTGCACATACTCAAATTACTCATGCCAAAATAAAGCTTTCCTGGTGCTGATGTTTTGCTAACGTGTAACCTGGTGCCGTTGAGGATGGCACAGCCTTATTACATCTTTTTGTTGGCTAGCTGGACATTTTATCCTGAGGCTTCCAGGGTTAGAGCTCTCTGGTGCAGGTTCTGCAGCAAAACGTGCAATGCCCCAGAGTTACAGAGGAACATGTTAGCTGCTGTGCTGCCCAGCGCTCTGGAAGTTTGCTCTATTTCTGCAAAAACCGAAGTGTTCAGAGCACCATCTGCTGGTGAGGGGTCACCACTCACCAGCCCCAGGGGAGCATAGCAGCCAGGAGGGCCGGGTTTGGGGTTCCTCCCTCTGCCTCCAGTCTCTCCTTTGCATCTGAACAAAAGGGAAGACAATGGGGATGGAGCCTACATATTTCATCAGTTTCTCACACGATCTGTTCCTCTACCCACAACAAAATCAATCTTCCCCGTTTCTAGGGCAGTTACCTAGGAGATACTGATGTAAGGGGTTACTATGGTGACTGCTGGTCTCTCAGAGGCTTGTAAATGATAGGGTTGGCAGAGTTCATAAAAGCCACATGTTAAACGATTAATTCCCGGAAATTTGTACCGGCTTGTGTTTCTTATGCACAAAGCACACCCAGAAAGGTAATGCGCTCGGATGGCTTAAACCCGGTCAATAATATGTTTATTTTACTTACTTTAAAAGAATCAGAGGATAAATAACTCCCAGTCTGCTCAGTCATTGGCTACTCCAGTGGTTTCCGTAGCAACTCCTACTCTACCAGGGCAAGGGATGGGAGGATACCCATCAGCCATCTCAACAACATATGGTACTGGTGAGTATCGGAGCGCTGTGCGAGGGCTGGGGGAGGGAGCGAGATGCTGACAAGTGTCGGCCGCACTGGTAATGAATTAGCTTCTGTTCCTCCGGAGAAACTGAAGGATTCATAGCTGATGTGCTTTTACACCTCATTTGCTTACTCTCTATCTGTCACTGACTCGAGAGATGTCTATTTAAAAGCAAACTGTGTTGTTCAAATGGAAAACTGCTAAAAAAATACACAAAAGAAACTTCTCAAAAAATACTCAAAAGAAACTTTTCAATCCTCTTCATACAACAGCTAATTTCCTGTAGTTGGGTGCACCTTCCTAAAGTCACAAGGGTAGTGCTAGTGAGCAGTTTCACTGGTTTCAAAACAGAGATCAGCATCTTTGTGGGCTGTCACGTAATTACCTGGGAGACTAGAAATGAAGCCTCAAAAGAGCCTCAACTTCCCGTTGCACACTGCTACCATATAGATCATGTTGGTCTGCAGATCCTGTCCTTCTAGAGAAGATGTGCACTGTTCAGACATGGGCTACCCACCAGGTTCTGCAACAAAGACTGTAACCAAAGTGTTACAATATTTTTCAACTTTTTGACTTTGTGAGAATGGATGTATAGTCATGTTGGTTATAAAGGCTAAGAATTCTTTGGATCTTTCAGACCCAGAAGAAGAGCCAGTAAATTATGGAATAATTATTAGTGCATTATTTGCTCCCAAATTAATGAGTTGAGGGAAGAGGAGAGTCTACTTTTTCTGCTGCAACTGGATGTGATTGGTGTAATTAAGATAAAAAGGCTTATAAAGTGTCATGTGAAAATTATGATGCAAGTTATTGTTTAATTGCTTCCTCCTTAACTCTCTTTTAATCATTTTCTGTTCTATTTTCAAATCTAGAATATTCTCTGAGTAGTGCAGATATATCATCTCTCTCTGGATTTAATACAGCCAGTGCTCTTCATCTTGGTTCTGTGACTGGCTGGCAACAGCAACACCTACATAACATGCCGCCGTCTGCCCTCAGTCAGTTGGGGTAAGCAGTGTTTTCTTTAAACTACTATATTGTTCTACAATGTCTTCAGTATCCCCAGGAATCCCAAATATGCAATAAATCAAGACAACAGATCAGCACATACTTACTATCTGTAAGAGCTCCATTTCCCCAAACTGGTACAACACATTTCATGAAAAGGTTGCCAGGTGGCTAAAATGGAATATTCTGTGTATATGACATTTTCTCAGTAGTGTACTGAAGAATTCTGGTTATGTTTTACTCTTTATGTTATTAAATGGCATTTTACCTCACAACTAAAGACAAAACTAAACACTTACATCGTGCTGTTGTATTTTGCCATTATGCTTTTTATTTCCAGTTACTATAGCACAAACATTTACAATAAACTTGAAAATTTTCCAAATATTTTTAATCAAGTAAGGGTTACAAAATGATTTGACCTGAGATTAAGCCTCAGCCTTATATAAGGCTCCCCCACATACTCCCTTCTACTCAGTTCTGACATTCAAATTTCATTTCTTTGGAAATGTTTTCTGCAAGCAGATAACATAACTAGGGCTAAGAATCCATAAACCCATAGAACTCACGGTGATTTGCCTACGTTGAGGATAGGTGTTCGTGCCCTCTAGTGGCTAATTTCAAGACATTTCTTCCAAGATTGGTGAAGCACACTGCTAAACTGTCAGTATTTTTAAAAGTCTAAAACTTCACACAGGGAATTCACCTAATGCATTATTGAAAAATAAACCCATTTGCTTACTCAAGTGAATGTGCATAGTAAGATTTTCAAAAATCCTCATATCTGCAGTTTCTGTTGAGTAAGGTTGTAGGCATTCACCAGTATGCCTACATGCTTATACTAAGGTATGGACAGACATGTTTGGATTTATCAAGTTTTCATTGTAAAAATACAAACTGAAGCAATTGAAGTATATTTATGAGGACAAATTTAATTCTGAAGCATTTGAAAAGCAAAGTTCTTCTTTCCAGAAAGAGGCATTGCACAAGTGTGGTAATTTTTGCAAGACAGTTGCCATAATCTGAAAGTATTTAATAATATAAATGTGGCTTAAATTTCAAAATTCCCCTTCTAATTTATCTGACCACATTTTATAACTTACTGTAATTTCTTTACCATGTACAAATGGGTTGAATTTTTAAAGAACAGCTATACAAGTGCCTTAGAAGCATAGACTTTTTGGAATACCACATATATAAGCATATGTGGATACTTGCTACATAAAAACATAAAACTGAAATAGTTGGTGTGTTAGAAAAAGTAGTCTTAAGACCTTTCTGCTATGCTTCTTTTATTTTCTTTTTGAGGTGGCAGTGTTTCTGGGGCAACATTTAGGTTAACTGTACAACTAAAGACATAACGTCTCAAATAAATTGAAAGCTCACGTTAGGTATCAATGTATAACCTTACAATAAGCTGATTGTTTTCAGTGGTGTACCAAAGAATGTAATAAGGATATTTGGTTAACCAAAAAAAGTATAAATTAAATCCTAAACTAACTACATGCCTTTTCAGATATGTCACACATCATCATCTGTTTCTAATTCATATCACAGAATGCCGAAGTGTAATGGCTGTGGCTGGTGGAATACATTCTGAGTCGCTACTTTTATTATTATTCTTTCAGTGATTTGTAAATGAATTCAGCTATGAAAGCTGCTTCACTGACAGTTCTGATGAAGCCTTCCATGTGTGCAGAAAATCACATGAATTTCTTTATTTTATTTTAGTCACTGAGTTGTACATGCAAAAGGACCTATTCTTTAACTTTTGGATTATTTAAAAAACTTGAAACTGTACAGATCATATTCAGTCCATGTCAGCCTAAGCTAGAATTAGCAGAAAAATAAGAACAAACACACAAAAGTGTAGTAACCCCCAAGCATTTGAGAAAATGCATGTAGAAAGGTTTGACTGCCCATATCCTGAGGAAATCTTTCACACGTTGGAAAGGTTTGGAAACAGTGAGATGTTTGTCGGTAACATTTGGCTGTAAAGACCTGCAAAAGAACCGTTACTGGAAGAGACAACCCAGTTCTCCAGCAGGTTTTGTTTTACACCAGAGCATAAAGGTGAAAACCAGCTCTGCTTCTGCAAGGCATGGCAGAAGTATGTGGTTAGCAATAGAATAGGGGATGCTCAGGTACATTGGCTGGCTCCACTTAAGTCCCCAGCAGTTTCAGCAGCACTCTCACAACCATCTTTCAGATAACTGGAGAAGATCTCTACAACCGAGGTCAAACCTCACACGTTGACCCTGCAATTAGCAACCATACCAGTGCCAGTGAGCCTCAGGGAAAGTGTCTGAGGAGATGGGAATAGTTCACTTTCCGTGCCTGTACTGAGCCTGGTGAACAGGACAGAATCGCGGAGTAGCGTCTCTTTTGACGTGACTATGATATTAAAACAAGTCACACTTTTCAACATTCTAATTTAAAAACAAAATAGTACTTTTGCAGCTTTTTAACTAGGTCTATATCTGGAAAAAAATACACATCAATTCTATTAAAAATCAAAATGTATTCCTCCCAAAACTTAAGAGTTTTGTCAGAATATTGCTGCAACGTCTCTCATGTTACAGAGGGAAGGTTACTCCATTCCTAATTTTTAAATGAATAATCTAAATTCTTTAGGCACCAGTCCATTAGATAGAAAATGTTCTCATTCTGTATTTCTCAGTTTAAGAGAGGATGTTTTCTTCCTCGAGTACCATCCACAGTTGAAATTTTGGCTTTCCTAAAATATAAGTGCAGGCATAGAAATGCAGTCAAAGTATTTCATTTCGAGACTCTTCAGTATAAATAATTGTTTACATAAGAGAAGTTTCTCCAAACTTCAGCCAAGCTGAATGAAAGACTTAAATAAATTTATTCTGTTGATTTGTTCTGTATTTCTTATCCAGCAAGCTTATTATCAGAGCTAATTTTGATTAGCTCATCGCCAGAGATAGATATGGTTAAATATTTTCCTTTGAACTCTTTTTACTGAAAAATTTAGATGCAGTGACATCATGTTTTGTGAATTTGTGTATCACTTCTGCCAACTTGCTTGTTTTGAATGAAAGCCTTAAATATTTCAGATAGAGAATTTTTCTTATGCCACCATTGTAAATAAGATACTCTAGTGATTCAGTTTCATAATATTCTGTGTTTAGAAACTTCCTTTGACAGTGTGAACCATCAGCGAGCGCTGATCAAAATATCTGGACACAGAAATTGTTATTCTGCTTTTACATTGATCAAAAATATGAAAAACAAAAGAATATAAAAACAAACAAACAAACGCAAATCCTTTGCTTCTACCTGAAAGACAAACAGAGGGGAGGAGGGAAGGTTGCACTACAAACAGGTCAAAAATATCCAGTGTTCTCCTAGTTACAGACATAACTAAATTTTACTGTGAATTTTCTATTTCCTAATGAATATATAAATTCATATATTTCATATATATATATATGAAGCAGAAAGGTACACAGATTTAGAGAAAGAAGTTTAGGCATAAAGGAAAGAAACGTGAAGTGCTTTCTCCCTTTAATAGAATTTTTTCTCTCTCTGTAAAAGCCCGCTTGATGCATGCCCACATCATCACTGGTCAGCTAGTCAGACCTGCACTACTGTCTGTGCATGCTGGACTCCCATACCAGCTGAAGACTCAGACAGGCAGAGACCCACACAGAACTGATCGCACTTCTTCCCACCTCTCACACAGCAGAGCAGAGTCACTGTATAATGTTGAACCTGGATAGGAACCAGCACTTCTCCCATGTTGCTGCTAAATCAACGTCACATTTGCACTCACGCTGACCTGAGCAGGAACTGCTGTGTAAAATTTAAACTTTACAGGGACAATGAGGAAGAGTAAAGTTACATGTTTTCTTACAATAAATATAAGGAAACAGATGATTACATCAACAATAACATATTGCATGGCACTTAGAGAGTGCTTGTAGTTATACACAATCCTTTAAAGTCATTTGCTTTATTTTCACTGTGGATTTTCCATATTCGAAACCTGTTTGTTTTTCAATGAACTTAGTGTAGGTTTCACATGATGAAAATAGCACAAGCCTGGACCAAAATTACTTATTTATATGAAGCTGTTTCTGCATTCACACACATGCATACACACACACACAAAAATTACTAGCAAAAAGAATTATATATATATTTTTATAATACAGCTTCTATTCCAAATAGAGATCCATCCTCTGCTGAGAACACAGCTTAAGACTGCACCTAAGTAGGTACTCTTTCACCATTGACTTCTATGTGTAATAGTAGGTTTCCCTTGCAATTGACCATATCAGTTTACGTGAGATTCTGGTAAAAACATTTCAGAAAATTTTAACCAAATATGTAGATTGCAGTCAACAACAACAACAACAACAACAAAAAGATAATAAATTTCGGAAACAGATTTATCAGGGGAAAAAAAAAGGTTTTTTTTTCAGACAGAATCTTAAAAGAAAAATAAATAAATAATACATAGCAATAGCTTAAATAGTTCTTTTGTTTAAAACCTGGAAAAAATTAGTCCTTACCTGCCAAAATGTCTTCGTAAACCTTTTTTTCAATTTACAAAAAAAGTCCTCAAAATGCAGACCTACCTGTAGCATTTTTAATACTGCCAAAAACTTTCATGCCAGGTATTTACATAATGCGTCTCAGGAAGCACAAGGAACCTAAAGAAGGTCTATCAAGATGCATTCTCACATTCACTTCAGAAACACTGTTAAGAAAGCAGCATTGCACTGTATCAGTACTAAATCAATTTGTTAGGTAATACAGCTTGTCTGTCTAGGTTTTTTTGCGGGTTGTCCCAGAATAGAATGTGAGTAGGGTCCATGTGAACAAAATTGACTGACTAATGCTGTTTTTAACTAGCATGGGTTTTTAACTGTCCCCTGCTTTGCAAAGTGACACATCATCTGGTCACATCAAACACTCCTAGATCAAATCCCCAGGATCCACCATCCTGTATTAAGGCACTTGCAGGCTTAGCTATAAGCTTGACATCCAAAATCATATGTAATCTTATCACACTTGCTAAACCAGCAGCCTGTTTTCCCACAATCCTAGCATCTCCGAAGGAACTGAAAAATAAAGTCACTGGAAATGAAAAGCAAAACAAAACCCAGGAATGTATTTTTGATTCTTGTTGGATTCTTTTCAACATTTTTTGAGGAAAAAAAATAGTAAAAAAAAAAAGAGTGGAATATTTCTCTAGAGTGTAATAACCAAGTTTGATATTTACAGTTTCTTAAATATGTTAATTTCATAGTTATAAAAGAAAAAAAAATGTTCTCTTTGCCAAAAACTGCCTACGTTTGCTCCTGTGAGGGCTATTACTCACATACTGTGTGACATTGCAAATGCTGACACACTTGTCTGTATAGGAATGAAAGGTAGATGAAAGCAGTTGGAGGCAGAACGTCCTGTTTTCTCTGTTGTCTAACAAGATCCATCCATTATTAAACACTGAAATGATTCCTGAAAACAGCATCTGATATCATTCAGTAATGACGCCATATAGTTCCAACAAAAGAAAATGACGTTTTGGCTTTCATCAGTTACAGTAACTGTTGCTTAAGTAAAGCTCAACTGGCAGACAGTGAGATATTAGAGAAAGTGGAATACCTCAATAAATAGAAAAGACTACATCTGAACTTTTTTTTTTTGTTGTTCTACATGTTTAAAAAAAATACTTCTGAATCCAAGTATTTCTTATGCTTGCACCTTTGGGTTTAGAGTCTCAGTGAGGCTGAGTGCCCTGTTCTCCCACTGTCTTCAGTATTTCTCACTACTAGAAACCTTGAAGTTGGGTTAGACTGTAACTTCAACCTAGCAGATGGTCCCTGAAGTGGATCAATACATAAGACATAGAGGGAAACGCACATTCATAGCTGAATTTTAATAAAAATACAAAATAAAAATAAAAAATAATAAACAAAGTCAGATTTTACCGGTAGGTGGCGACTTTGTACAGAACATTCTGCAGATGCAAGCGATCTCATTTTCTTAGATAGAACTAAAGTACTCGCTGGTAACCCTGCCTACTTCAAATTTCTTGTGCCGTTACCTGCCCACAAAGATGCACTGAAAGAGAATGAACTCAGAATAGGTATACAGCCTCTGAATACTTCTAGGGTATCAGTTTCTCTTGAATTTTGAACATCCTCTGAGCTGGGTTGTCTGACATGCAAGCACAGCAACCCTCTGGCATCTTCCACAGCTCTTCAACTTCTCTTTGGGAGTTTATTCACAAATGTTCTGTGTCGAATTAAGAATTAATAGAGCTATACTATAAAGCCATATCTAAATCCCACCCAGCCTGTGTAATTTTATAAATGTTAGCCCAAGGACCAGTAAGTTCAATGCTGTTCTGAAAGAGATAAAATGTACAGGGCCCAAATTTTGGTTTCCGTTTTACATCTGAAGTTGCATGTCAAAATGAACAGGGACAAATGTAATTGAATTGATCCCAGTAAGAGTCCATGCCTCCCCTGTCTCACACAGTGCCTACACACACACAAGCATTAACGATAACGAAACCTGCAGGTGGTTCCAACAGTGCAAAGGCTCAGCTTCCCAAATTTGTTGTGACTCTTGAGGAGACAGAGAGAGAGGCCTACTCACAAACCTCAGGCGTGCCCCACTCAAGCCAACTGTTTTTGTCGCAATGTTTCGGCCTCTTTGCGTTTCCAAATTGTGCCCAGAAAAGCGTCCCCGTGCTCTCTGGTACTGTGTGAGCCTTTACACTGGTGTTTTGTGTGAGTGTTTGTGCATTTCCGGGGGCTCCATGCCTCCTCCGTCTGTAACTGGGTTTCCTTTCCTCCTACAGAGCTTGCACTAGCACTCATTTATCTCAGAGTACAAATCTCTCCCTGCCTTCTACTCAAAGCCTCAACATCAAGTCAGAACCTGTTTCTCCTCCTAGAGACCGTACCACCACACCCTCGAGATACCCACAGCACACGCGCCATGAGGCGGGGAGATCTCCCGTTGACAGCTTGAGCAGCTGCAGCAGTTCCTACGACGGGAGCGACCGTGAAGACCACCGGAATGAATTCCACTCCCCCATTGGACTCACCAGACCTTCGCCGGACGAAAGGGAAAGTCCCTCTGTCAAGCGCATGCGGCTCTCTGAAGGATGGGCAACATGATAACGTTATTACCTATTAGGTTTTCTTTTCTTCTTTTTTTTTTTTTTTTTTCTTGCAGTGTGTGTGTGCTATACCTTACGGGGGGGTGGGGGGGGGGGGGGGTCGATATGCATTATATGTGCCGTGTGTGGAAAAAAAACAAACAAACAAAAAAAAAAGTCAGGTACTCTGTTTTGTAAAAGTACTTTTAAATTGCCTCAGTGATACAGTATAAGGATAAACAGAAATGCTGAGATAAGCTTAGCACTTGAGCTGTACAACAGAACACTTGTACAAAATAGATTTTAAGGCTAACTTCTTCTCACTGTTGTGCTCCCTTGCAAAATGTATGTTACAATAGATAGTGTCATGTTGCAGGTTCAACGTTATTTACATGTAAATAGACAAAAGGAAAACGTCTGCCAGCAATGGCAGGCCTTTACTGAGAGAGAAAGCAGCTGTTATGCAACATATAGAAAATGTACAGATGTTTTGACAGACCCAGCAGTTGGGTGGCCGTGAATCCATGCTGGAAAAAGACTGGGTCACCTAACGCACCGAAAATGCTCGGAAACATTCAAGCATATCTTTGGAGTATGGCACTCAGTTTAAGAAGGATCAAAGCATTTACAGAGGACCATACTTGTAAAAAAAAAAAAAAAAGAAAAAGAAAAAAAAAATAAAGTTGAGTTCGAGGGCTAACATATTTAATTTTAACAAATTCTGGGTCTGCATCACTTATTAAATAAAAAAAATATAAAAATATGTACATTACATTTTGCTTATTTTCATATTAAAAAGTAAGACAGAGTTTGCAAAGCATTTGTGGCTTTTGTAGTTTCCTTAAGCCAAAATGTGTTCTTTTTTCCTTGATAGCTTCGCTAATCTTTTAAACAGTCCTGAAGAAAACAGAGGACTTTTTGTATAGAAAGCACTACCCTAAGCCATGAAGAACTCCATGCTTTGCTAACCAAGATAACTGTTTTCTCTTTGCAGAAGTTTTGTTTTTGAAATGTGTATTTCTAATTATATAAAATATTAAGAATCTTTTAAAAAAAAATCTGTGAAATTAACATGCTTGTGTATAGCTTTCTAATATATATAATAATTATGGTAATAGCAAAAGTTTTTGTTATCTTAATAGTGGGGAATTATATTTGTGCAGTTGCACATTTAACTATTTTCTTTCAGTTTTATTTTACTGGGCATACATTTTACAGATCGAAGTCAGCTGTTGAGAGACTGATCTGTAAAAAGTTTGAATTTACCCATGGTGTAACAACTTAAAGTCATTTTAATACAACATTTTACAATCAGTTGAGTGAACTGCAATTCATTGTATATACTGATTAGTTCTTTCATGCTGTTTTGTGCATTGTAACAAGTTGAGGGCCCTTCTACTACTTCACGTCCTGCGTATCTTGTAGATTCCCGTGGGGTAAATGACAAAGCGGCATCGCTTGGCCCTTCCTCACAAGCGAGGCTGGTATTCTGCCTGTTAGAATCGGACGTACAGCTCTAGCGGCTGCCAGTTACCTGAGTGCAGGTGAACATTTCCAGGAGCAGTAGGGAGAGCAGCGGGCGAGGGATTGGCTCGGCGGTCCCACCTGTTGCAAAGGTGACTCCCCTGTCTCTCAGATTTAAAGCTTTCAGAGAGACCGCCAATTACAGGACCGGTTTGCAGTGCATGGCTGATGCTGGCGGCCAGGCCGCTGTGGTTTTCACGGACCTCTGCAGTCACGTTGTCTCACAGCGGGGACGTTGCTGAACAGCGCTGCCCGTGCATTTACGCCCTAGAACGATTTGCTTCGGCATACGGCGCTCTCCTTTTCTCCTGCCTCATATCGTTTCTTCGACTAAAACAGCTTGACCAGAAGGGAAGTATCGTTTTTTTTTAGTTCCTCTCTTTCCCTCTTGCTTATTAGAAGAAAACCGGTTGTTCACATGTTTCAGTTTAACCTTTCTGTTGGAGGGAAACTGTGTTCGAGCAACATGTTAGTGCCATAGTAGGACTGTAATCATTCTCTTCTTTCCGAGAGCTGTTCGGCTCTCGCTCACGTACCTTGAGACTCTGATGAAGGACACAGATATGCTGCAACAGCTAAATATCAGCACAGAGCATTGTCTTAAGGGAAACCCACACTCTGTCTCCCTTCTAAACATGCAGTTGCTGCGCACTGCTCGATGGTAGAGTCTACCTCCCTGTAGCAGCAGATGACTAACAGACTGCACCGTGCTTTAGGACATACGCTTTTCACTTACCGTGACTTACAGAAGCCTGCCTTACAGGCACTTTCAGCCGTGCAGAGGCTAGTGCATTATCTGGAAACTATTTAAGCAGAATACTGTGCTAATAATGCATCCACCTTATCTCGCGTAGCGATATGCAGGGTAAAAGAAAAAGATACGCATGTTAAATAAAATAAAAAATAAATAAAAAAAAATCGGGAGGGAAAATGGGGCCCATAATTAATTTTAAAACACAAAACTGTTTTTCAAAACCACTTTCTTCACCTTCAGATGAATCTATACTCATATTCTCTTATGAGAATTTTAAACTTTGGTGTGTCAAAAATATGCAAATATATCGCAAATGTACTTTGACATTTCAACAAGAAATACAACTTTACCAGTATTGTAGTAGAAACTTGTCAGTGGGGAAGGGGATTTGGTCTATTGAAATATGAAGAATAGCCATATAAATAGTTTACCTTGCGATTTGCCTCAGCAACGCATGAAAAAGAAAAGATAACATATTTAAGGAAGATGCAGTGTAATATATTACTGCAAGTAACTAAGCGGAAAGTAGCGTGAAACGTATCGCCTGGGCACTGTATATTAATTCTGACAGTGATTTTTATATAAACACAAATAGAATAGAATCACGTGAAAATTAACGCCAGTCATCCCTCTTTTTCCTGCTAATGAGGGCAACTAACATGTACTGGCGAAATTGTGGGGGATAATGCATATTTGCAAACTGATCTAATGATAAGAAGCACAACTTTGATTGTGAAGTCACTTTCTGTAAACTATAACTGTCTACCTTTCTCTGTTCCTTTATCTGTACCTTACCATTTATTGTATTTGCAAAGCTTATTTGGGTTTATTGTGTGATTCCTTTGTATTTAAGGAGTTTGGGGCAGAGCCCTGAAAGAGTATTAACATTTACTTTACCTTAACCCATGCTATATAATGTTTTAGGCAACATTCTTAATTGCAAGTTCAAACACCTGAAGTGGCATTCTAGACATCTACAAATATCGTTATAGCTAAGTTAACCTCTATTAAAAGGTGTTGTTGTTTAATGTTTAATTGCTGGTGACAATTATATGGTATACCCAACCTGCACAATCTGTATATTGTATGCATTGAGCCATTCACAGTAAAGCTTTTATCATTTCAGTGTTTTTCAAAAGTTGTGTTTTATAACAAAATGGCTTATATTTTTCCTGGAAGAGGAATTTAGCAGTTTTTAATGAATAATATAAAAATATCTGTTGTCCTCGGATCTTTTTCAGGTAAAGCTAACATAAGAATAAAAGAACTCATAGACTGTTTTCAAGGATGTCAACCCTTTTGTATTGTATGTGTTATTCTATATACCCTCTTTTATCTATAGTCCTAACAAAGCTGTTGTGTTTTCATTTTTTCCTTCGCCTTGAAGGTAAATGCTTTGTAATTTTTTAAAAGCCACTTGAAACCTCAATAAAGGCTGTTGCCTAAGCATGGCATACTTCATCTGTTCCTGTTTGTGCCATCTGCTGTGATGTCGTCAGTTATATGGCATTAATTTCCTGCCACTACAGGTCTCTTGAAGGACTGATGGAACATTGGTGTCTGTTAGAATGCTTCAGACTGTAGATGTAATAAAAGGCTTTTGTTAATATATTTTAACCAAAGATGTGGAGCAATCCAAGCTTTGAGCCACAGACCTTCTGCATCAAAAGGATCCATTTGATTATTTTCATAATCAGGTGTTGCATTTTTACCTTCCCTGCTCATACCTCAGACTGATCCGTACCTCAGTTTGAATCAAAAAGGTCAGTTTAGTAACTCATTAAAAAATAAAATAAAATAAAATAAAATAAAATAAATAAAATAAAATAAAATAAAATAAAATAAAATAAAATAAAAATTTGCAGTACCAGAGTCTTTTGTGGAGTAACTAATGTCAGACCTGGGTTACCGCAGGCATTATACTTGGATTGCTTCAGATGGTTTGTTGTATCCTTTTTTTTTCTTTTTTTTTTTTTTTTCTTCTCTTTCATGGGGATCTGCTTCCATAAAACAATGGTGATAACAAAATAGCTTGTAAATGGGAGCATACAAGCATTTGCAACAAATATTAAAGTAGAGGCTCACAGCGGCATAAGCTGGACTTTGTCGCCACTAGATGACAAGATGTTATAACTAAGTTAAACCACATCTGTGTATCTCAAGGGACTTAATTCAGCTGTCTGTAGTGAACAAAAATGGAAAAATTTCAAAAGATTCTCCTGCTGGAAATAAGGTATAATTTGTATTTTGCAGACAAATCAGTAAAGTTACTGGCTTTCTTAGTGATATGGTGTCTGTGGTGTATTTTTTATTAATTTATGTTCCGTTTTAAATGTTTTGCACTGTCGTATGTGAGACAATCAACATTTTTAACAAACAGAAGTTTCTTGAGGTCTCTGTACCTGTCACTTGTGCTTGGCTAGAAAATCAAGTGCCTTTCTGTGCTGCCCTGAGCATCTCAGTGCCCCACCACACATCATCCCACCAGGCATCATCCCACCAGACAATCAGGGAAACTCCACTGCTCTCACCTTGCAGGGAGGACTATGAACAAGGGAGTTCATGGCCAAATACCCTTAAGGGTGTGACATTGAAATCCTGTCTCATTAACTTCGATTAACCTGGATTTTAATGATTGAATTGTGCTCCTTGGGCCAGAAATACAGTGATTGCAGCAGCACTGCCCTGGAAGTCATGGCATGAGCCTGCCTGAATCTGGCCCTGATGTTTGAGCTAGAAGAGTAGCTAGGCGAGATACTGCCTGGCTTCTAGCTATTTAATCCCTGACAAGGACCCAGACTCCCTAATATTCATGTCCTGTAACTCCTACCAGTGCAGAGAACCATGCAAGAAACACATAAAAAGCATGTTCATTTTCCAAATCATTTATCATTGGACCTATCCCTTATACGTGTATTCTCTAACATGCCATAACTTCATAGGGACTATGTTAGAATTGATCTGTTTGCTCTTGTGCACTTCTTTTTGGGTTGATTCCCCCCAACCCCACAACATTTATAGTTTTCAGTTCTGAGAATACAAGGATCACTTTATTTCAACCAGATGTTTTTTAATGCAGACAAGCTATTAATATCTTAAGGTAGTGAATGCGGCAATTTCCATAATAGCATTACAAGGCCTAGTTTCTAAATATTCCTGTTAAAAAAAAACAGCTGTGCTGTTATTTACCTGCTGCCTGTAATGACAATTTTTTTAATTTTTTTTTAAAAATTGGAGTGCTAGACACAGCATAAAAATTAGATGCTAAAACTGAGATTAAATGTCAGTGGTCTTATTATGTAATATGTTTTCCTCAAGAGAAACACTATTTCTCATTATTGGCAAGGATAAGCAAAAGATTTCTGGAAAAGCAGTGGAAGTGTAATATTGTCTGAAATCTTACAGAATTCACATCTGGGAGTACAGGCTCCTGCAGTCAGTCCTCTGTGTGATTAGCAGTGATATCACTACACCTGCGTTGGAAAAGGAATTACTTAGCAAATAGTCTTTTGCATTCTTTGTTTCGCTTTGTTGTGTTTTCCTTTCAAAAAAATAATCATACATATACAGATTGCTTTGCTTTAGATGCTCTGAACTATATTTTAAAACATTTTTTAAATATGTGTGTTGCAACAGAAGTGTGGAGGTCACAAGTTCTTTAAATGTTTCTTACTTCATGCTCACCTATATCACTTTGATGAGCAATTCTGAAGTGAATGGTCTGTGGCACCTGAGGGTTTTTGCATTATGCCTCACAAGAGAAAGCAGAGACTGCTGTTCCTGTTTATACCATTGCTGTTATAGATGTGACCTATTCATACCCAACCCTTCCTCAAACACAAAGCCAACAGTTTCCCAGGTAAAATACTGGGGGGTTAGAGGGTCCAAGGAGGAGGGAGGAGGAATGATTGTAAAACAATCAGGCCATTTACTCTGGAAACAGCAGAAAGAAATTTGGTTATGCCTTTAGTGACAAACATAGCCTATTCTTCGTTAATTCTGCAGAAATTTTATGAGCACAGCAAGTCTTTAACTCTTCCATGAATGTTCCCACCTACACATATAAATGGAACCCAGGTTTTCTGGAGTTCCTGATTTTGAGAAGCTCAGACATTGTAGCTATAGCAAAGTCAAGGCACATTTATTTTGTATTCACATGCTGTGCTTGACACTTCACACTGCGTATTCAGAGCACCTGCAATAGGTAAATCTACTTCGTTCCATGCAGATCATGTACACATGTCCAAGATAACTTTAATTGTTGTTAGCAGGTGTTATGGCAAACTGGTATTTCTTCTGATGAATGTATTTCTTCCTCCTCTTGCAGCAGATTTCGGAGCATGCAATCAGAGCAGAATGAGTCCATTCTGCCTCAGCTTAATTGCTAGAGATAGTTCAAAGCTAACACAGGGATGCTTTTGTGACTGGTGAATTTGAAATGGATACATCACTTAGAAAAGCTGTGAAGTGTGCCATTCTAATTGTCTTTTCTACCTTCTGTCCTTGCGCTTCTGACTGTGATTCATTCGTATCCTGCACAGAGTTTTCAATGACAAGTATTTGTTTTTATGTGTCTGGACAGTGAACCATACGCTGTTTTAGGCTAGAAAACATACTGCCTCATTTAGGGTGGGGAAGGGGAGAGTTTGATCTCTGTTAGCTATGAAGGTTTCCCTTCTTTGACTGGAGACATGACGTGGAATACGTATTACTGTATGGGAAAAGCTTAACGGTGATAAAGGTAGTTTATTTGCCTGATGAGCATCATTGTGGTAAAACACTTATTCAATGACAGCACTTTACATCACGTATGTCATGTAGTCTCACAGTGAGAGCACAGCATCCTGTGACCACTATGTACGAACATGTGTCGTATCGCAACAGCTCAAAAGGAGGAAACAAGAAAAAAATCATAAAAAATTTGACTACAAAGAGTGGACACGCTGAGGTAACAGCAGTCAGAGCACCAAAATATCCAACGGAGTTGCAACTGATTGCATTTACCTGCTTACATTCTGAACCACAGAAAGTAAATCACAGAGAAAATCATTATAAAGGAAACAATTTCATAGTAATAATTTTAAAAATCTGCCTTACTGTTTCTAAATATCTCTATATACGTCAGAAGACTGGTGTTTGAAATGCAACACATCTGTTTCTCTTTGATACTTATTTATCAAGAAAAAATTGCTTTACATAACCATAGAGTACTTCACTACATATTAGTTAACCTGGGAAAGCTGAAAAGAGTTTCCTGACCCAAGTGTGCTTGGCTCAGAGTGAGTAGCCAGGGAAAAGCAGCCGGGTGTACATCAGCACTCTCAGACTGCGGGTACTGAACTTTCAGTCAGCAAAGCTTCAGACAGCCTCTTGGAGGAGATTGCACTGCGGTTGCTGACTCACAGCAACACTCTACACCTTCAAGGATAAGGCTGTGAAAATATAATACATTACATACACTTAGTCATCTGAAGTAAATTTGCCTATCTTTGTGGGAGGCCCAAGTTACTTTTCTGCAACTTTTTTGGTTCGTTAGGAATTTTTTGGAAAGAAACCGAGAACTAAACTAGAGAATATCATTACGACATCTTCTGCAGTTATTTTCTCACCATGGGAAACCCTGATACATAACACAGAGGTTACTGCAACTCAGAAGGAATATAGAATATGAAGAGATGGAGACAAATTTCCTTGGAAAGAGACATTACAAAAAACTGAGTCTTCAGCTTGGAAAATAAATGAAATTAGGAGTATATCCTTACCTGAAGGGTGTGCAGACAGTAGATCTGCAAGGAGTTACTGTGTGCTCTCTCCCAAAAAATACGGGAACCAAGGGATGTCCAAAGAAAGCATCAGGCATCAGGTTCACAAGGAAATATGACGTCCACATTGCATGTCATTACGTAGTGGGACTTACTGCCATACAATGCTGTGGAAACCAAAAGCCTGGGTAAATCCTTAAGGAGTCAGGCAAGTTCACAGGACACAGCTCCATCTGTCCTATAAAGCATGACGATACTTTCACAGCTACCCACTGAAGGAGAAAAGGAAGATTTTCCACTGCTTATTGCTGGAAAATGAGAGGTATTTTAAGGGAGAATTCATATATGCCCTGGTTTTTTATGTTCTTCTCCCTGAAAATCCCTTACAGAGCTCTGTCAGGGAGAAGATAATTAGATAAATCACATAATATAACCAACCTTTTTTTTTCCTTTTTACTTGTAAACCCTTTTTCTCTGACTATGCATATTGATTTTGCAGTGAAAGGAATTAATGCAGTACAAATGAAGAAGTCAGCGTGCACAATAAACCCAGAGCTAAGACTGTCAGACTTCTCCGTTTAGTATGGCTTTGCTTTTCCAATAGCGTAGGGCACACATGGTTAAGTGTAAGCATGCACCTGCTAATTTATTTTGAAACAACGAGGCAAAAGGAGAAACTGCATAAATTACAGATGCACGGGTACAGTTAGAGGTGAGTGATTGGTAGAATTAAGGTGTGCACGTACAAAAAAAGAGACAATATCAGTGTGTGTGAGTATGGGGGTGAAAATGCAAACAGAGAGGTGACACGAGCACAAGAGGAATTTGTACGTACCTGCAAAGTGCCAGCTAATGCACTGGGACTATTCCCACCAAGAAAGAAAAATGAGTCCCATACGTAAATATGCCCACATAGGCATTAAGCTTTAATTATGAAAGCACACAAATGCACAGGACAAATAATGAAAACATTGTCTAGGGTCAGAGTACCCAGTTACACAGGAAATTCCACAGAACATGTTAGAGGAAACGTGTTCCAGGTGTCATGCCAGGGTTTAAGACTGTTTTTACAAGGGGTCTACTGGACCAGCTTACAGAGGGATACGCTGGACTAGCCAACCCTGTGCAGACTTTGTTTTCTGTATCTAGACTGACCACCCTGACAAAAGATATGCTGCGTCTAAATTAAAACTATGGGGGCTTAGTGCAAAAGTTCCTGAGTGAAATTCCACAGATATATTACACGGATCACACCCAAGGGCTTCCAGATGATGACTTCTAATCCATTATCTTTCAGGGTAAACAGGTATTTTGGGAGTTTTCAAAAACGCTTTTATATCTGTGAGACTGTGAACTAGTCAAGTTTATTAATAGTCTAACCATGAAATCATTTAGTGGGAGTAATTTAACAACTCATGGAAAATGCTCATGACAGATGCAGCACAAATATAGCAATTGTTTTTAAAAGTCTTAACTTGTATTACCTAAGCATGTAGAGGCAGAGGCTGAGCCCTCGCCAAACACAGCCTCCTGCAATGACTTCTTCTCTACCTTTGCTCTGTGAATACTAACTGAACAATTCAGTGTATCAAGTTTTGCTGAAAAACAGACTTTGTCCCAAGATTGTAGAAAAGATGGAAGAAGACAGTTGGACA